>NC_054399.1:0-176393 GCF_017976425.1 Toxotes jaculatrix
GGTGAAGTCCACCAAATATGAAGTGGATCAGGTGAAATCCCTAGCACGAGTTCGTCCGCATACCAATGGTGTAATTCGCCAAAATCGCCAACTTCCGACCACAATGGCGGACTTCCTGTTGGGTTGAGGTCATGGTGTCAAGAGACTTTTTGGTGTGTCTCGGTATGATCAACATGTGTACCAATTTTCATGCACCTATGACAAACTAAGCCCAATGGGAGGGGGGTTTTGAAAATTTCAAGGGGGCGCTGCGGAGCCATTTTGCCCCCCCCATTTACAAGGACCACAAAATATCAAATTTTTCACCAGACCTGATGAGTGTGCAAAATTTCAGGCGTTTTAGAGCATGGGAAGGGGTTGAAAAATGCAGTTGTTTGGGAGGAATAATAATAATAATAATAATTAAAGCTGCAAGCAGCGATGACGGGCCCTCGCACCCCTTGCGACCCGCGGGAGTCGCAGCCGGCGCAGCCAAGAGTACCAGAGTCCTCCTATGTCCTCTCCTCTTCTCCCCAGTACACGTCATAGTACAAACAGGTTATTTCCTGTTACCAGCAGGGGGCGCCACGAGTAAGGCGGGAGTTTGACATATGGAGCCGTTCAGGGCAGAGCCCTCATCATGCTCATGAAGTTTGACGATGTTTGGATAAAGTATGTGGATGTGAGAGCCATTCAAAATGTCATGGCAAATTCACCAAACGCCATCGAACTTTGGCGAGCCACAGAGGCCACGCCCTTTAACTTAGAGAAAAGTCTCTTATAACTTTTGATCATCATGGTCTTGAGGTGAGGTCCACCAGATATGAAGTTGATCGGGTGAAATCCCTAGCACGAGTTCATCCGCATACCAGTGGTGGAAAGCAGTGAAATTTGGCCGCCAAAAACAAAATGGTCGACTTCCTGCTGGGTTGAGGTCATGGTGTCAAGAGACTTTTTTTTGCGTCTGGAAGTGTTCTTTATGTGTACCGATTTTCATCTTCATACTCCAAAAAAACCCATATGGAGAGGGGTATTTTAAATCTTCAAGGGGGCGCCGTTGAGCCATTTTGCCCCGCCCAATTACAAAAACCCCATCAGAGTCTAGGACCAGCCCCCAAGAACGTGTGTATGAATTTTTAGGATCATAGGAGGTGGTTAAGGTCATTACAAATCCAAACGTAATTTCACGGCGAGGGATCGTCAGTTGCCGCGCCGCCACACAGATGCCATTGCACCCAGCTTCACGGCCTTTATAATGTAGCTTCACCAAGTAGTTGGGAAGGTTGTAGAGCAGAAACCAAGCCGATGGTGTCAACTATTAAGGAGCAGTACACTTCAGAGTAAGAATAGGTCATTTCCTGTTACCAGCAGGGGACGCCACGAGTAAGGCGGGAGTTTGACATATGGAGGCGTTCAGGGCAGAGCCCTGATCAAGCTCATGAAGTTTGAAGATGTTTGGATAAAGTATGTGGACGTGAGAGCCATTCAAAATGTCATGGAAAATTCACCAAACGCCATCAAACTTTGGCGGGCCACAGAGGCCACGCCCTTTAACTTAGAGAAAAGCCTTGAATAACTTTTGATCATCATGGTCTTGAGGTGAGGTCCACCAAATATGAAGTGGATCGGGTGAAATCCCTAGCACGAGTTCGTCCGCATACCAATGGTGTAATTCGCCAAAATGGCCAACTTCCGACCACAATGGCGGACTTCCTGTTGGGTTGAGGTCATGGTGTCAAGAGACTTTTTGGTGTGTCTCGGTATGATCAACATGTGTACCAATTTTCATGCACCTATGACAAACTAAGCCCAATGGGAGGGGGGTTTTGAAAATTTCAAGGGGGCGCTGCGGAGCCATTTGGCCCCCCCCATTTACAACGACCACAAAATATCAAATTTTTCACCAGACCTGATGAGTGTGCAAAATTTCAGGCGTTTTAGAGCATGGGAAGGGGTTGAAAAATGCAGTTGTTTGGGAGGAATAATAATAATAATAATAATTAAAGCTGCAAGCAGCGATGACGGGCCCTCGCACCCCTTGCGACCCGCGGGAGTCGCAGCCAGCGCAGCCAAGTACCAGAGTCATCCTATGTCCTCTCCTCTTCTCCCCAGTACACGTCATAGTACAAACAGGTTATTTCCTGTTACCAGCAGGGGACGCCACGAGTAAGGCGGGAGTTTGACATATGGAGCCGTTCAGGGCAGAGCCCTCATCATGCTCATAAAGTTTGAAGATGTTTGGATAAAGTATGTGGACGTGAGAGCCATTCAAAATGTCATGGCAAATTCACCAAACGCCACCGAACTTTGGCGAGCCACAGAGGCCACGCCCTTTAACTTAGAGAAAAGTCTCTTATAACTTTTGATCATCATGGTCTTGAGGTGAGGTCCACCAGATATGAAGTTGATCGGGTGAAATCCCTAGCACGAGTTCATCCGCATACCAATGGTGGAAAGCACTCAAATTTGGCCGCCAAAAACAAAATGGCTGACTTCCTGCTGGGTTGAGGTCATGGTGTCAAGAGACTTTTTTGTGCGTTCCGAAGTGTTCTTTATGTGTACCGATTTTCATCTTTGTATTCCAAAAAAACCCATATGGAGAGGGGTATTTTAAATCTTCAAGGGGGCGTCGTTGAGCCATTTTGCCCCGCCCAATTACAAAAACCCCATCAGAGTCTAGGACCAGCCTCCAAGAACGTGTGTATGAATTTTTAGGATCATAGGAGGTGGTTAAGGTCATTACAAATCCAAACGTAATTTCACGGCGAGGGATCGTCAGTTGCCGCGCCGCCACACAGATGCCATTGCACCCAGCTTCACGGCCTTTATAATGTAGCTTCACCAAGTAGTTGGGAAGGTTGTAGAGCAGAAACCCAGCCGATGGTGTCAACTATTAAGGAGCAGTACACTTCAGAGTAAGAATAGGTCATTTCCTGTTACCAGCAGGGGACGCCACGAGTAAGGCGGGAGTTTGACATATGGAGGCGTTCAGGGCAGAGCCCTGATCAAGCTCATGAAGTTTGAAGATGTTTGGATAAAGTATGTGGACGTGAGAGCCATTCAAAATGTCATGGAAAATTCACCAAACGCCATCAAACTTTGGCGGGCCACAGAGGCCACGCCCTTTAACTTAGAGAAAAGCCTTGAATAACTTTTGATCATCATGGTCTTGAGGTGAGGTCCACCAAATATGAAGTGGATCAGGTGAAATCCCTAGCACGAGTTCGTCCGCATACCAATGGTGTAATTCGCCAAAATCGCCAACTTCCGACCACAATGGCGGACTTCCTGTTGGGTTGAGGTCATGGTGTCAAGAGACTTTTTGGTGTGTCTCGGTATGATCAACATGTGTACCAATTTTCATGCACCTATGACAAACTAAGCCCAATGGGAGGGGGGTTTTGAAAATTTCAAGGGGGCGCTGCGGAGCCATTTGGCCCCCCCCATTTACAACGACCACAAAATATCAAATTTTTCACCAGACCTGATGAGTGTGCAAAATTTCAGGCGTTTTAGAGCATGGGAAGGGGTTGAAAAATGCAGTTGTTTGGGAGGAATAATAATAATAATAATAATAATAATAATAAACATTAGAAAAACAATAGGGCCTTCGCACCACTCGGTGCTCGGGCCCTAATAATAATAATAAACATTAGAAAAACAATAGGGCCTTCGCACCACTCGGTGCTCGGGCCCTAATTAAAGCTGCAAGCAGCGATGACGGGCCCTCGCACCCCTTGCGACCCGCGGGAGTCGCAGCCAGCGCAGCCAAGTACCAGAGTCATCCTATGTCCTCTCCTCTTCTCCCCAGTACACGTCATAGTACAAACAGGTTATTTCCTGTTACCAGCAGGGGGCGCCACGAGTAAGGCGGGAGTTTGACATATGGAGCCGTTCAGGGCAGAGCCCTCATCATGCTCATAAAGTTTGAAGATGTTTGGATAAAGTATGTGGACGTGAGAGCCATTCAAAATGTCATGGCAAATTCACCAAACGCCACCGAACTTTGGCGAGCCACAGAGGCCACGCCCTTTAACTTAGAGAAAAGTCTCTTATAACTTTTGATCATCATGGTCTTGAGGTGAGGTCCACCAGATATGAAGTTGATCGGGTGAAATCCCTAGCACGAGTTCATCCGCATACCAATGGTGGAAAGCACTCAAATTTGGCCGCCAAAAACAAAATGGCTGACTTCCTGCTGGGTTGAGGTCATGGTGTCAAGAGACTTTTTTGTGCGTTCCGAAGTGTTCTTTATGTGTACCGATTTTCATCTTTGTATTCCAAAAAAACCCATATGGAGAGGGGTATTTTAAATCTTCAAGGGGGCGCCGTTGAGCCATTTTGCCCCGCCCAATTACAAAAACCCCATCAGAGTCTAGGACCAGCCCCCAAGAACGTGTGTATGAATTTTTAGGATCATAGGAGGTGGTTAAGGTCATTACAAATCCAAACGTAATTTCACGGCGAGGGATCGTCAGTTGCCGCGCCGCCACACAGATGCCATTGCACCCAGCTTCACGGCCTTTATAATGTAGCTTCACCAAGTAGTTGGGAAGGTTGTAGAGCAGAAACCAAGCCGATGGTGTCAACTATTAAGGAGCAGTACACTTCAGAGTAAAAATAGGTCATTTCCTGTTACCAGCAGGGGACGCCACGAGCAAGGCGGGAGTTTGACATATGGAGGCGTTCAGGGCAGAGCCCTGATCATGCTCATAAAGTTTGAAGATGTTTGGATAAAGTATGTGGACGTGAGAGCCATTCAAAATGTCATGGCAAATTCACCAAACGCCACCAAACTTTGGCGGGCCACAGAGGCCACGCCCTTTAACTTAGAGAAAACTCTGTGATAACTTTTGATCATCATGGTCTTGAGGTGAGGTCCACCAAATATGAAGTGGATCGGGTGAAATCCCTAGCACGAGTTCGTCCGCATACCAATGGTGTAATTCGCCAAAATCGCCAACTTCCGACCACAATGGCGGACTTCCTGTTGGGTTGAGGTCATGGTGTCAAGAGACTTTTTGGTGTGTCTCGGTATGATCAACATGTGTACCAATTTTCATGCACCTATGACAAACTAAGACCAATGGGAGGGGGGTTTTGAAAATTTCAAGGGGGCGCTGCGGAGCCATTTTGCCCCTCCCATTTACAACGACCACAAAATATCAAATTTTTCACCAGACCTGATGAGTGTGCAAAATTTCAGGCGTTTTAGAGCATGGGAAGGGGTTGAAAAATGCAGTTGTTTGGGAGGACAAATAATAATAATAATAATAATAATAATAATAATAATAATAATAAACATTAGAATTACAATAGGAACCCCATCAGAGTCTAGGACCAGCCCCCAAGAACGTGTGTATGAATTTTTAGGATCATAGGAGGTGGTTAAGGTCATTACAAATCCAAACGTAATTTCACGGCGAGGGATCGTCAGTTGCCGCGCCGCCACACAGATGCCATTGCACCCAGCTTCACGGCCTTTATAATGTAGCTTCACCAAGTAGTTGGGAAGGTTGTAGAGCAGAAACCAAGCCGATGGTGTCAACTATTAAGGAGCAGTACACTTCAGAGTAAAAATAGGTCATTTCCTGTTACCAGCAGGGGACGCCACGAGCAAGGCGGGAGTTTGACATATGGAGGCGTTCAGGGCAGAGCCCTGATCATGCTCATAAAGTTTGAAGATGTTTGGATAAAGTATGTGGACGTGAGAGCCATTCAAAATGTCATGGCAAATTCACCAAACGCCACCAAACTTTGGCGGGCCACAGAGGCCACGCCCTTTAACTTAGAGAAAACTCTGTGATAACTTTTGATCATCATGGTCTTGAGGTGAGGTCCACCAAATATGAAGTGGATCGGGTGAAATCCCTAGCACGAGTTCGTCCGCATACCAATGGTGTAATTCGCCAAAATCGCCAACTTCCGACCACAATGGCGGACTTCCTGTTGGGTTGAGGTCATGGTGTCAAGAGACTTTTTGGTGTGTCTCGGTATGATCAACATGTGTACCAATTTTCATGCACCTATGACAAACTAAGACCAATGGGAGGGGGGTTTTGAAAATTTCAAGGGGGCGCTGCGGAGCCATTTTGCCCCTCCCATTTACAACGACCACAAAATATCAAATTTTTCACCAGACCTGATGAGTGTGCAAAATTTCAGGCGTTTTAGAGCATGGGAAGGGGTTGAAAAATGCAGTTGTTTGGGAGGACAAATAATAATAATAATAATAATAATAATAATAATAATAATTAAAGCTGCAAGCAGCGATGACGGGCCCTCGCACCCCTTGCGACCCGCGGGAGTCGCAGCCGGCACAGCCATGAGTACCAGAGTCCTCCTATGTCCTCTCCTCTTCTCCCCAGTACACTTCATAGTACAAACAGGTTATTTCCTGTTACCAGCAGGGGGCGCCACGAGTAAGGCGGGCGTTTGACATATGGAGGCGTTCAGGGCAGAGCCCTCATCATGCTCATGAAGTTTGAAGATGTTTGGATAAAGTATGTGGATGTGAGAGCCATTCAAAATGTCATGGCAAATTCACCAAACGCCACCAAACTTTGGCGGGCCACAGAGGCCACACCCTGTAACTTAGAGAAAACTCTGTGATAACTTTTGATCATCATGGTCTTGAGGTGAGGTCCACCAGATATGAAGCTGATCGGGTGAAATCCCTAGCACGAGTTCATCCGCATACCAATGGTGGAAAGCATTCAAATTTGGCCGCCAAAAACAAAATGGCTGACTTCCTGCTGGGTTGAGGTCATGGTGTCAAGAGACTTTTTTGTGCGTCCCGAAGTGTTCTTTATGTGTACTGATTTTCATCTTCGTATTCCAAAAAAACCCATATGGAGAGGGGTATTTTAAATCTTCAAGGGGGCGCCGTTGAGCCATTTTGCCCCGCCCAATTACAAAAACCCCATCAGAGTCTAGGGCCAGCCCCCAAGAACGTGTGTATGAATTTTTAGGATCATAGGAGGTGGTTAAGGTCATTACAAATCCAAACGTAATTTCACGGCGAGGGATCGTCAGTTGCCGCGCCGCCAGACAGATGCCATTGCACCCAGCTTCACAGCCTTTATAATGTAGCTTCACCAAGTAGTTGGGAAGGTTGTAGAGCAGAAACCAAGCCGATGGTGTCAACTATTAAGGAGCAGTACACTTCAGAGTAAAAATAGGTCATTTCCTGTTACCAGCAGGGGACGCCACGAGTAAGGCGGGACTTTGACATATGGAGGCGTTCAGGGCAGAGCCCTGATCATGCTCATAAAGTTTGAAGATGTTTGGATAAAGTATGTGGACGTGAGAGCCATTCAAAATGTCATGGAAAATTCACCAAACGCCACCAAACTTTGGCGGGCCACAGAGGCCACGCCCTTTAACTTAGAGAAAACTCTGTGATAACTTTTGATCATCATGGTCTTGAGGTGAAGTCCACCAAATATGAAGTGGATCAGGTGAAATCCCTAGCACGAGTTCGTCCGCATACCAATGGTGTAATTCGCCAAAATCGCCAACTTCCGACCACAATGGCGGACTTCCTGTTGGGTTGAGGTCATGGTGTCAAGAGACTTTTTGGTGTGTCTCGGTATGATCAACATGTGTACCAATTTTCATGCACCTATGACAAACTAAGCCCAATGGGAGGGGGGTTTTGAAAATTTCAAGGGGGCGCTGCGGAGCCATTTTGCCCCCCCCATTTACAAGGACCACAAAATATCAAATTTTTCACCAGACCTGATGAGTGTGCAAAATTTCAGGCGTTTTAGAGCATGGGAAGGGGTTGAAAAATGCAGTTGTTTGGGAGGAATAATAATAATAATAATAATAATAATAAACATTAGAAAAACAATAGGGCCTTCGCACCACTCGGTGCTCGGGCCCTAATAATAAACATTAGAATTACAATAGGGCCTTCGCACCACTCGGTGCTCGGGCCCTAATAATAATAATTAAAGCTGCAAGCAGCGATGACGGGCCCTCGCACCCCTTGCGACCCGCGGGAGTCGCAGCCGGCGCAGCCAAGAGTACGAGAGTCCTCCTATGTCCTCTCCTCTTCTCCCCAGTACATGTCATAGTACAAACAGGTTATTTCCTGTTACCAGCAGGGGGCGCCACGAGTAAGGCGGGAGTTTGACATATGGAGGCGTTCAGGGCAGAGCCCTCATCATGCTCATGAAGTTTGACGATGTTTGGATAAAGTATGTGGATGTGAGAGCCATTCAAAATGTCATGGCAAATTCACCAAACGCCACCGAACTTTGGCGAGCCACAGAGGCCACGCCCTTTAACTTAGAGAAAAGTCTCTTATAACTTTTGATCATCATGGTCTTGAGGTGAGGTCCACCAGATATGAAGTTGATCGGGTGAAATCCCTAGCACGAGTTCATCCGCATACCAGTGGTGGAAAGCAGTGAAATTTGGCCGCCAAAAAAAAAATGGTCGACTTCCTGCTGGGTTGAGGTCATGGTGTCAAGAGACTTTTTTGTGCGTCTGGAAGTGTTCTTTATGTGTACCGATTTTCATCTTCATACTCCAAAAAACCCATATGGAGAGGGGTATTTTAAATTTTCAAGGGGGCGCAGTTGAGCCACTTTGCCCCGCCCAATTACAAAAACCCCATCAGAGTCTAGGACCAGCCCCCAAGAACGTGTGTATGAATTTTTATGATCATAGGAGGTGGTTAAGGTCATTACAAATCCAAACGTAATTTCATGGCGAGGGATCGTCAGTTGCCGCGCCGCCACACAGATGCCATCGCACCCAGCTTCACGGCCTTTATAATGTAGCTTCACCAAGTAGTTGGGAAGGTTGTAGAGCAGAAACCAAGCCGATGGTGTCAACTATTAAGGAGCAGTACACTTCAGAGTAAAAATAGGTCATTTCCTGTTACCAGCAGGGGACGCCACGAGTAAGGCGGGAGTTTGACATATGGAGGCGTTCAGGGCAGAGCCCTGATCATGCTCATGAAGTTTGAAGATGTTTGGATAAAGTATGTGGACGTGAGAGCCATTCAAAATGTCATGGCAAATTCACCAAACGCCACCAAACTTTGGCGGGCCACAGAGGCCACGCCCTTTAACTTAGAGAAAACCCTTTAATAACTTTTGATCATCATGGTCCTGAGGTGAGGTCCACCAGATATGAAGTTGATCGGGTGAAATCCCTAGCACGAGTTCATCCACATACCAATGGTGGAAAGCACTCAAATTTGGCCGCCAAAAACAAAATGGCCGACTTCCTGCTGGGTTGAGGTCATGGTGTCAAGAGACTTTTTTGTGCGTCTGGAAGTGTTCTTTATGTGTACTGATTTTCATCTTTGTACTCCAAAAAAACCCATATGGAGAGGGGTATTTTAAATTTTCAAGGGGGCGCCGTTGAGCCATTTTGCCCCGCCCAATTATAAAAACTCCATCAGAGTCTAGGACCAGCCCCCAAGAACGTGTGTATGAATTTTTATGATCATAGGAGGTGGTTAAGGTCATTACAAATCCAAACGTAATTTCACGGCGAGGGATCGTCAGTTGCCGCGCCGCCACACAGATGCCATTGCACCCAGCTTCACGGCCTTTATAATGTAGCTTCACCAAGTAGTTGGGAAGGTTGTAGAGCAGAAACCAAGCCGATGGTGTCAACTATTAAGGAGCAGTATACTTCAGAGTAAAAATAGGTCATTTCCTGTTACCAGCAGGGGACGCCACGAGTAAGGCGGGAGTTTGACATATGGAGGCGTTCAGGGCAGAGCCCTCATCACGCTCATAAAGTTTGAAGATGTTTGGATAAAGTATGTGGACGTGAGAGCCATTCAAAATGTCATGGAAAATTCACCAAACGCCACCAAACTTTGGCGGGCCACAGAGGCCACGCCCTTTAACTTAGAGAAAACTCTGTGATAACTTTTGATCATCATGGTCTTGAGGTGAGGTCCACCAAATATGAAGTGGATCGGGTGAAATCCCTAGCACGAGTTCGTCCGCATACCAATGGTGTAATTCGCCAAAATCGCCAACTTCCGACCACAATGGCGGACTTCCTGTTGGGTTGAGGTCATGGTGTCAAGAGACTTTTTGGTGTGTCTCGGTATAATCGACATGTGTACCAATTTTCATGCACCTATGACAAACTAAGCCCAATGGGAGGGGGGTTTTGAAAATTTCAAGGGGGCGCTGCGGAGCCATTTTGCCCCCCCCATTTACAAGGACCACAAAATATCAAATTTTTCACCAGACCTGATGAGTGTGCAAAATTTCAGGCGTTTTAGAGCATGGGAAGGGGTTGAAAAATGCAGTTGTTTGGGAGGAATAATAATAATAATAATAATAATTAAAGCTGCAAGCAGCGATGACGGGCCCTCGCACCCCTTGCGACCCGCGGGAGTCGCAGCCGGCGCAGCCAAGAGTACCAGAGTCATCCTATGTCCTCTCCTCTTCTCCCCAGTACACGTCATAGTACAAACAGGTTATTTCCTGTTACCAGCAGGGGGCGCCACGAGTAAGGCGGGAGTTTGACATATGGAGGCGTTCAGGGCAGAGCCCTCATCATGCTCATGAAGTTTGACGATGTTTGGATAAAGTATGTGGACGTGAGAGCCATTCAAAATGTCATGGCAAATTCACCAAACGCCATCGAACTTTGGCGAGCCACAGAGGCCACGCCCTTTAACTTAGAGAAAAGTCTCTTATAACTTTTGATCATCATGGTCTTGAGGTGAGGTCCACCAGATATGAAGTTGATCGGGTGAAATCCCTAGCACGAGTTCATCCGCATACCAATGGTGGAAAGCACTCAAATTTGGCCGCCAAAAACAAAATGGCTGACTTCCTGCTGGGTTGAGGTCATGGTGTCAAGAGACTTTTTTGTGCGTTCCGAAGTGTTCTTTATGTGTACCGATTTTCATCTTTGTATTCCAAAAAAACCCATATGGAGAGGGGTATTTTAAATCTTCAAGGGGGCGCCGTTGAGCCATTTTGCCCCGCCCAATTACAAAAACCCCATCAGAGTCTAGGACCAGCCCCCAAGAACGTGTGTATGAATTTTTAGGATCATAGGAGGTGGTTAAGGTCATTACAAATCCAAACGTAATTTCACGGCGAGGGATCGTCAGTTGCCGCGCCGCCATACAGATGCCATTGCACCCAGCTTCACGGCCTTTATAATGTAGCTTCACCAAGTAGTTGGGAAGGTTGTAGAGCAGAAACCAAGCCGATGGTGTCAACTATCAAGGAGCAGTACACTTCAGAGTAAAAATAGGTCATTTCCTGTTACCAGCAGGGGACGCCACGAGTAAGGCGGGAGTTTGACATATGGAGGCGTTCAGGGCAGAGCCCTGATCATGCTCATAAAGTTTGAAGATGTTTGGATAAAGTATGTGGACGTGAGAGCCAGTCAAAATGTCATGGCAAATTCACCAAACGCCACCAAACTTTGGCGGGCCACAGAGGCCACGCCCTTTAACTTAGAGAAAACTCTGTGATAACTTTTGATCATCATGGTCTTGAGGTGAGGTCCACCAAATATGAAGTGGATCGGGTGAAATCCCTAGCACGAGTTCGTCCGCATACCAATGGTGTAATTCGCCAAAATCGCCAACTTCCGACCACAATGGCGGACTTCCTGTTGGGTTGAGGTCATGGTGTCAAGAGACTTTTTGGTGTGTCTCGGTATGATCAACATGTGTACCAATTTTCATGCACCTATGACAAACTAAGCCCAATGGGAGGGGGGTTTTGAAAATTTCAAGGGGGCGCTGCAGAGCCATTTTGCCCCCCCCATTTACAACGACCACAAAATATCAAATTTTTCACCAGACCTGATGAGTGTGCAAAATTTCAGGCGTTTTAGAGCATGGGAAGGGGTTGAAAAATGCAGTTGTTTGGGAGGAATAATAATAATAATAATAATAATAATAATAATAATAATAATAATAATAAACATTACAAAAACAATAGGGCCTTCGCACCACTCGGTGCTCGGGCCCTAATAATAATAATAATAATAAACATTAGAATTACAATAGGGCCTTCGCACCACTCGGTGCTCGGGCCCTAATAAACATTACAAAAACAATAGGGCCTTCGCACCACTCGGTGCTCGGGCCCTAATTAAAGCTGCAAGCAGCGATGACGGGCCCTCGCACCCCTTGCGACCCGCGGGAGTCGCAGCCGGCACAGCCATGAGTACCAGAGTCCTCCTATGTCCTCTCCTCTTCTCCCCAGTACACTTCATAGTACAAACAGGTTATTTCCTGTTACCAGCAGGGGGCGCCACGAGTAAGGCGGGAGTTTGACATATGGAGGCGTTCAGGGCAGAGCCCTCATCATGCTCATGAAGTTTGAAGATGTTTGGATAAAGTATGTGGATGTGAGAGCCATTCAAAATGTCATGGCAAATTCACCAAACGCCACCAAACTTTGGCGGGCCACAGAGGCCACACCCTGTAACTTAGAGAAAACTCTGTGATAACTTTTGATCATCATGGTCTTGAGGTGAGGTCCACCAGATATGAAGCTGATCGGGTGAAATCCCTAGCACGAGTTCATCCGCATACCAATGGTGGAAAGCACTCAAATTTGGCCGCCAAAAACAAAATGGCTGACTTCCTGCTGGGTTGAGGTCATGGTGTCAAGAGACTTTTTTGTGCGTCCCGAAGTGTTCTTTATGTGTACTGATTTTCATCTTCGTATTCCAAAAAAACCCATATGGAGAGGGGTATTTTAAATCTTCAAGGGGGCGCCGTTGAGCCATTTTGCCCCGCCCAATTACAAAAACCCCATCAGAGTCTAGGGCCAGCCCCCAAGAACGTGTGTATGAATTTTTAGGATCATAGGAGGTGGTTAAGGTCATTACAAATCCAAACGTAATTTCACGGTGAGGGATCGTCAGTTGCCGCGCCGCCACACAGATGCCATTGCACCCAGCTTCACGGCCTTTATAATGTAGCTTCACCAAGTAGTTGGGAAGGTTGTAGAGCAGAAACCAAGCCGATGGTGTCAACTATTAAGGAGCAGTACACTTCAGAGTAAAAATAGGTCATTTCCTGTCACCAGTAGGGGACGCCACGAGTAAGGCGGGACTTTGACATATGGAGGCGTTCAGGGCAGAGCCCTGATCATGCTCATAAAGTTTGAAGATGTTTGGATAAAGTATGTGGACGTGAGAGCCATTCAAAATGTCATGGAAAATTCACCAAACGCCACCAAACTTTGGCGGGCCACAGAGGCCACGCCCTTTAACTTAGAGAAAACTCTGTGATAACTTTTGATCATCATGGTCTTGAGGTGAAGTCCACCAAATATGAAGTGGATCAGGTGAAATCCCTAGCACGAGTTCGTCCGCATACCAATGGTGTAATTCGCCAAAATCGCCAACTTCCGACCACAATGGCGGACTTCCTGTTGGGTTGAGGTCATGGTGTCAAGAGACTTTTTGGTGTGTCTCGGTATGATCAACATGTGTACCAATTTTCATGCACCTATGACAAACTAAGCCCAATGGGAGGGGGGTTTTGAAAATTTCAAGGGGGCGCTGCGGAGCCATTTTGCCCCCCCCATTTACAAGGACCACAAAATATCAAATTTTTCACCAGACCTGATGAGTGTGCAAAATTTCAGGCGTTTTAGAGCATGGGAAGGGGTTGAAAAATGCAGTTGTTTGGGAGGAATAATAATAATAATAATAATAATAATAATAATAATAATAATAAACATTAGAAAAACAATAGGGCCTTCGCACCACTCGGTGCTCGGGCCCTAATAAACATTAGAATTACAATAGGGCCTTCGCACCACTCGGTGCTCGGGCCCTAATAATAATAATAATAATAATTAAAGCTGCAAGCAGCGATGACGGGCCCTCGCACCTCTTGCGACCCACCGGAGTCGCAGCCGGCGCAGCCAAGAGTACCAGAGTCCCCCTATGTCCTCTCCTCTTCTACCCAGTACACGTCATAGTACAAACAGGTTATTTCCTGTTACCAGCAGGGGGCGCCACGAGTAAGGCGGGGGTTTGACATATGGAGCCGTTCAGGGCAGAGCCCTCATCATGCTCATAAAGTTTGAAGATGTTTGGATAAAGTATGTGGACGTGAGAGCCATTCAAAATGTCATGGCAAATTCACCAAACGCCACCGAACTTTGGCGAGCCACAGAGGCCACGCCCTTTAACTTAGAGAAAAGTCTGTTATAACTTTTGATCATCATGGTCTTGAGGTGAGGTCCACCAGATATGAAGTTGATCGGGTGAAATCCCTAGCACGAGTTCATCCGCATACCAATGGTGGAAAGCACTCAAATTTGGCCGCCAAAAACAAAATGGCTGACTTCCTGCTAGGTTGAGGTCATGGTGTCAAGAGACTTTTTTGTGCTTCTGGAAGTGTTCTTTATGTGTACTGATTTTCATCTTCGTATTCCAAAAAAACCCATATGGAGAGGGGTATTTTAAATGTTCAAGGGGGCGCCGTTGAGCCATTTTGCCCCGCCCAATTACAAAAACCCCATCAGAGTCTAGGACCAGCCCCCAAGAACGTGTGTATGAATTTTTATGATCATAGGAGGTCGTTAAGGGCATTACAAATCCAAACGTAATTTCACGGCGAGGGATCGTCAGTTGCCGCACCGCCACACAGATGCCATTGCACCCAGCTTCACGGCCTTTATAATGTAGCTTCACCAAGTAGTTGGGAAGGTTGTAGAGCAGAAACCAAGCCGATGGTGTCAACTATTAAGGAGCAGTACACTTCAGAGTAAAAATAGGTCATTTCCTGTTACCAGCAGGGGACGCCACGAGTAAGGCGGGAGTTTGACATATGGAGGCGTTCAGGGCAGAGCCCTCATCATGCTCATAAAGTTTGAAGATGTTTGGATAAAGTATGTGGACGTGAGAGCCATTCAAAATGTCATGGCAAATTCACCAAACGCCACCAAACTTTGGCGGGCCACAGAGGCCACGCCCTTTAACTTAGAGAAAACTCTGTGATAACTTTTGATCATCATGGTCTTGAGGTGAGGTCCACCAAATATGAAGTGGATCGGGTGAAATCCCTAGCACGAGTTCGTCCGCATACCAATGGTGTAATTCGCCAAAATCGCCAACTTCCGACCACAATGGCGGACTTCCTGTTGGGTTGAGGTCATGGTGTCAAGAGACTTTTTGGTGTGTCTCGGTATGATCAACATGTGTACCAATTTTCATGCACCTATGACAAACTAAGCCCAATGGGAGGGGGGTTTTGAAAATTTCAAGGGGGCGCTGCAGAGCCATTTTGCCCCCCCCATTTACAAGGACCACAAAATATCAAATTTTTCACCAGACCTGATGAGTGTGCAAAATTTCAGGCGTTTTAGAGCATGGGAAGGGGTTGAAAAATGCAGTTGTTTGGGAGGAATAATAATAATAATAATAATAATAATAATAATAATAATAATAATAATAATAAACATTACAAAAACAATAGGGCCTTCGCACCACTCGGTGCTCGGGCCCTAATAATAATAAACACTACAAAAACAATAGGGCCTTCGCACCACTCGGTGCTCGGGCCCTAATAAACATTAGAATTACAATAGGGCCTTCGCACCACTCGGTGCTCGGGCCCTAATAATAATTAAAGCTGCAAGCAGCGATGACGGGCCCTCGCAAACCTTGCGACCCGCGGGAGTCGCAGCCGGCACAGCCATGAGTACCAGAGTCCTTCTATGTCCTCTCCTCTTCTCCCCAGTACACTTCATAGAACAAACAGGTTATTTCCTGTTACCAGCAGGGGGCGCCACGAGTAAGGCGGGAGTTTGACATATGGAGGCGTTCAGGGCAGAGCCCTCATCATGCTCATGAAGTTTGAAGATGTTTGGATAAAGTATGTGGATGTGAGAGCCATTCAAAATGTCATGGCAAATTCACCAAACGCCACCGAAATTTGGCGAGCCACAGAGGCCACGCCCTTTAACTTAGAGAAAAGTCTCTTATAACTTTTGATCATCATGGTCTTGAGGTGAGGTCCACCAGATATGAAGTTGATTGGGTGAAATCCCTAGCACGAGTTCATCCGCATACCAATGGTGGAAAGCACTCAAATTTGGCCGCCAAAAATAAAATGGCTGACTTCCTGCTGGGTTGAGGTCATGGTGTCAAGAGACTTTTTTGTGCGTCCCGAAGTATTCTTTATGTGTACTGATTTTCATCTTTGTATTCCAAAAAAACCCATATGGAGAGGGGTATTTTAAATATTCAAGGGGGCGCCGTTGAGCCATTTTGCCCCGCCCAATTACAAAAACCCCATCAGAGTCTAGGACCAGCCCCCAAGAACGTGTGTATGAATTTTTAGGATCATAGGAGGTGGTTAAGGTCATTACAAATCCAAACATAATTTCACGGCGAGGGATCGTCAGTTGCCGCGCCGCCACACAGATGCCATTGCACCCAGCTTCACGGCCTTTATAATGTAGCTTCACCAAGTAGTTGGGAAGGTTGTAGAGCAGAAACCAAGCCGATGGTGTCAACTATTAAGGAGCAGTACACTTCAGAGTAAAAATAGGTCATTTCCTGTTACCAGCAGGGGACGCCACGAGTAAGGCGGGAGTTTGACATATGGAGGCGTTCAGGGCAGAGCCCTGATCATGCTCATAAAGTTTGAAGATGTTTGGATAAAGTATGTGGACGTGAGAGCCATTCAAAATGTCATGGCAAATTCACCAAACGCCACCAAACTTTGGCGGGCCACAGAGGCCACGCCCTTTAACTTAGAGAAAACTCTGTGATAACTTTTGATCATCATGGTCTTGAGGTGAGGTCCACCAAATATGAAGTGGATCGGGTGAAATCCCTAGCACGAGTTCGTCCGCATACCAATGGTGTAATTCGCCAAAATCGCCAACTTCCGACCACAATGGCGGACTTCCTGTTGGGTTGAGGTCATGGTGTCAAGAGACTTTTTGGTGTGTCTCGGTATGATCAACATGTGTACCAATTTTCATGCACCTATGACAAACTAAGCCCAATGGGAGGGGGGTTTTGAAAATTTCAAGGGGGCGCTGCAGAGCCATTTTGCCCCCCCCATTTACAACGACCACAAAATATCAAATTTTTCACCAGACCTGATGAGTGTGCAAAATTTCAGGCGTTTTAGAGCATGGGAAGGGGTTGAAAAATGCAGTTGTTTGGGAGGAATAATAATAATAATAATAATAATAATTAAAGCTGCAAGCAGCGATGACGGGCCCTCGCACCCCTTGCGACCCACCGGAGTCGCAGCCGGCGCAGCCAAGAGTACCAGAGTCCCCCTATGTCCTCTCCTCTTCTACCCAGTACACGTCATAGTACAAACAGGTTGTTTCCTGTTACCAGCAGGGGGCGCCACGAGTAAGGCGGGGGTTTGACATATGGAGGCGTTCAGGGCGGAGCCCTCATCATGCTCATAAAGTTTGAAGATGTTTGGATAAAGTATGTGGACGTGAGAGCCATTCAAAATGTCATGGCAAATTCACCAAACGCCACCGAACTTTGGCGAGCCACAGAGGCCACGCCCTTTAACTTAGAGAAAATTCTGTTATAACTTTTGATCATCATGGTCTTGAGGTGAGGTCCACCAGATATGAAGTTGATCGGGTGAAATCCCTAGCACGAGTTCATCCGCATACCAGTGGTGGAAAGCAGTGAAATTTGGCCGCCAAAAACAAAATGGTCGACTTCCTGCTGGGTTGAGGTCATGGTGTCAAGAGACTTTTTTGTGCTTCTGGAAGTGTTCTTTATGTGTACCGATTTTCATCTTCATACTCCAAAAAAACCCATATGGAGAGGGGTATTTTAAATTTTCAAGGGGGCGCAGTTGAGCCACTTTGCCCCGCCCAATTACAAAAACCCCATCAGAGTCTAGGACCAGCCCCCAAGAACATGTGTATGAATTTTTAGGATCATAGGAGGTGGTTAAGGTCATTACAAATCCAAACGTAATTTCACGGCGAGGGATCGTCAGTTGCCGCGCCGCCACACAGATGCCATTGCACCCAGCTTCACGGCCTTTATAATGTAGCTTCACCAAGTAGTTGGGAAGGTTGTAGAGCAGAAACCAAGCCGATGGTGTCAACTATTAAGGAGCAGTACACTTCAGAGTAAGAATAGGTCATTTCCTGTTACCAGCAGGGGACGCCACGAGTAAGGCGGGAGTTTGACATATGGAGGCGTTCAGGGCAGAGCCCTGATCAAGCTCATGAAGTTTGAAGATGTTTGGATAAAGTATGTGGACGTGAGAGCCATTCAAAATGTCATGGAAAATTCACCAAACGCCATCAAACTTTGGCGGGCCACAGAGGCCACGCCCTTTAACTTAGAGAAAAGCCTTGAATAACTTTTGATCATCATGGTCTTGAGGTGAGGTCCACCAAATATGAAGTGGATCAGGTGAAATCCCTAGCACGAGTTCGTCCGCATACCAATGGTGTAATTCGCCAAAATCGCCAACTTCCGACCACAATGACGGACTTCCTGTTGGGTTGAGGTCATGGTGTCAAGAGACTTTTTGGTGTGTCTCGGTATGATCAACATGTGTACCAATTTTCATGCACCTATGACAAACTAAGCCCAATGGGAGGGGGGTTTTGAAAATTTCAAGGGGGCGCTGCGGAGCCATTTGGCCCCCCCCATTTACAACGACCACAAAATATCAAATTTTTCACCAGACCTGATGAGTGTGCAAAATTTCAGGCGTTTTAGAGCATGGGAAGGGGTTGAAAAATGCAGTTGTTTGGGAGGAATAATAATAATAATAATAATTAAAGCTGCAAGCAGCGATGACGGGCCCTCGCACCCCTTGCGACCCGCGGGAGTCGCAGCCGGCACAGCCAAGAGTACCAGAGTCCTCCTATGTCCTCTCCTCTTCTCCCCAGTACACGTCATAGTACAAACAGGTTATTTCCTGTTACCAGCAGGGGGCGCCACGAGTAAGGCGGGAGTTTGACATATGGAGGCGTTCAGGGCAGAGCCCTCATCATGCTCATGAAGTTTGACGATGTTTGGATAAAGTATGTGGATGTGAGAGCCATTCAAAATGTCATGGCAAATTCACCAAACGCCATCGAACTTTGGCGAGCCACAGAGGCCACGCCCTTTAACTTAGAGAAAAGTCTCTTATAACTTTTGATCATCATGGTCTTGAGGTGAGGTCCACCAGATATGAAGTTGATCGGGTGAAATCCCTAGCACGAGTTCATCCGCATACCAGTGGTGGAAAGCAGTGAAATTTGGCCGCCAAAAACAAAATGGTCGACTTCCTGCTGGGTTGAGGTCATGGTGTCAAGAGACTTTTTTGTGCGTCTGGAAGTGTTCTTTATGTGTACCGATTTTCATCTTCATACTCCAAAAAAACCCATATAGAGAGGGGTATTTTAAATCTTCAAGGGGGCGCCGTTGAGCCATTTTTCCCCGCCCAATTACAAAAACCCCATCAGAGTCTAGGGCCAGCCCCCAAGAACGTGTGTATGAATTTTTAGGATCATAGGAGGTGGTTAAGGTCATTACAAATCCAAACGTAATTTCACGGCGAGGGATCGTCAGTTGCCGCGCCGCCACACAGATGCCATTGCACCCAGCTTCACGGCCTTTATAATGTAGCTTCACCAAGTAGTTGGGAAGGTTGTAGAGCAGAAACCAAGCCGATGGTGTCAACTATTAAGGAGCAGTACACTTCAGAGTAAAAATAGGTCATTTCCTGTTACCAGCAGGGGACGCCACGAGTAAGGCGGGAGTTTGACATATGGAGGCGTTCAGGGCAGAGCCCTGATCAAGCTCATGAAGTTTGAAGATGTTTGGATAAAGTATGTGGACGTGAGAGCCATTCAAAATGTCATGGAAAATTCACCAAACGCCATCAAACTTTGGCGGGCCACAGAGGCCACGCCCTTTAACTTAGAGAAAAGCCTTGAATAACTTTTGATCATCATGGTCTTGAGGTGAGGTCCACCAAATATGAAGTGGATCAGGTGAAATCCCTAGCACGAGTTCGTCCGCATACCAATGGTGTAATTCGCCAAAATCGCCAACTTCCGACCACAATGGCGGACTTCCTGTTGGGTTGAGGTCATGGTGTCAAGAGACTTTTTGGTGTGTCTCGGTATGATCAACATGTGTACCAATTTTCATGCACCTATGACAAACTAAGCCCAATGGGAGGGGGGTTTTGAAAATTTCAAGGGGGCGCTGCGGAGCCATTTGGCCCCCCCCATTTACAACGACCACAAAATATCAAATTTTTCACCAGACCTGATGAGTGTGCAAAATTTCAGGCGTTTTAGAGCATGGGAAGGGGTTGAAAAATGCAGTTGTTTGGGAGGAATAATAATAATAATAATAATAATAATAATAAACATTAGAAAAACAATAGGGCCTTCGCACCACTCGGTGCTCGGGCCCTAATAATAATAATAAACATTAGAAAAACAATAGGGCCTTCGCACCACTCGGTGCTCGGGCCCTAATAATTAAAGCTGCAAGCAGCGATGACGGGCCCTCGCACCCCTTGCGACCCGCGGGAGTCGCAGCCGGTGCAGCCAAGAGTACCAGAGTCCTCCTATGTCCTCTCCTCTTCTCCCCAGTACACGTCATAGTACAAACAGGTTATTTCCTGTTACCAGCAGGGGGCGCCACGAGTAAGGCGGGAGTTTGACATATGGAGGCGTTCAGGGCAGAGCCCTCATCATGCTCATGAAGTTTGACGATGTTTGGATAAAGTATGTGGATGTGAGAGCCATTCAAAATGTCATGGCAAATTCACCAAACGCCATCGAACTTTGGCGAGCCACAGAGGCCACGCCCTTTAACTTAGAGAAAAGTCTCTTATAACTTTTGATCATCATGGTCTTGAGGTGAGGTCCACCAGATATGAAGTTGATCGGGTGAAATCCCTAGCACGAGTTCATCCGCATACCAGTGGTGGAAAGCAGTGAAATTTGGCCGCCAAAAACAAAATGGTCGACTTCCTGCTGGGTTGAGGTCATGGTGTCAAGAGACTTTTTTGTGCGTCCTGAAGTGTTCTTTATGTGTACTGATTTTCATCTTCGTATTCCAAAAAAACCCATATGGAGAGGGGTATTTTAAATCTTCAAGGGGGCGCCGTTGAGCCATTTTGCCCCGCCCAATTACAAAAACCCCACCAGAGTCTAGGACCAGCCCCCAAGAACGTGTGTATGAATTTTTAGGATCATAGGAGGTGGTTAAGGTCATTACAAATCCAAACGTAATTTCACGGCGAGGGATCGTCAGTTGCCGCGCCGCCACACAGATGCCATTGCACCCAGCTTCACGGCCTTTATAATGTAGCTTCACCAAGTAGTTGGGAAGGTTGTAGAGCAGAAACCAAGCCGATGGTGTCAACTATTAAGGAGCAGTACACTTCAGAGTAAAAATAGGTCATTTCCTGTTACCAGCAGGGGACGCCACGAGTAAGGCGGGAGTTTGACATATGGAGGCGTTCAGGGCAGAGCCCTGATCATGCTCATAAAGTTTGAAGATGTTTGGATAAAGTATGTGGACGTGAGAGCCAGTCAAAATGTCATGGCAAATTCACCAAACGCCACCAAACTTTGGCGGGCCACAGAGGCCACGCCCTTTAACTTAGAGAAAACTCTGTGATAACTTTTGATCATCATGGTCTTGAGGTGAGGTCCACCAAATATGAAGTGGATCGGGTGAAATCCCTAGCACGAGTTCGTCCGCATACCAATGGTGTAATTCGCCAAAATCGCCAACTTCCGACCACAATGGCGGACTTCCTGTTGGGTTGAGGTCATGGTGTCAAGAGACTTTTTGGTGTGTCTCGGTATGATCAACATGTGTACCAATTTTCATGCACCTATGACAAACTAAGCCCAATGGGAGGGGGGTTTTGAAAATTTCAAGGGGGCGCTGCAGAGCCATTTTGCCCCCCCCATTTACAAGGACCACAAAATATCAAATTTTTCACCAGACCTGATGAGTGTGCAAAATTTCAGGCGTTTTAGAGCATGGGAAGGGGTTGAAAAATGCAGTTGTTTGGGAGGAATAATAATAATAATAATAATAATAATAATAATAATAATAATAATAATAATAAACATTACAAAAACAATAGGGCCTTCGCACCACTCGGTGCTCGGGCCCTAATAATAATAATAATAATAATTAAAGCTGCAAGCAGCGATGACGGGCCCTCGCACCCCTTGCGACCCGCGGGAGTCGCAGCCGGCGCAGCCAAGTACCAGAGTCCCCCTATGTCCTCTCCTCTTCTCCCCAGTACACGTCATAGTACAAACAGGTTATTTCCTGTTACCAGCAGGGGGCGCCACGAGTAAGGCGGGAGTTTGACATATGGAGCTGTTCAGGGCAGAGCCCTCATCATGCTCATAAAGTTTGAAGATGTTTGGATAAAGTATGTGGACGTGAGAGCCATTCAAAATGTCATGGCAAATTCACCAAACGCCACCGAAATTTGGCGAGCCACAGAGGCCACGCCCTTTAACTTAGAGAAAAGTCTGTTATAACTTTTGATCATCATGGTCTTGAGGTGAGGTCCACCAGATATGAAGTTGATCGGGTGAAATCCCTAGCACGAGTTCATCCGCATACCAATGGTGGAAAGCACTCAAATTTGGCCGCCAAAAACAAAATGGCTGACTTCCTGCTGGATTGAGGTCATGGTGTCAAGAGACTTTTTTGTGCGTCCCGAAGTGTTCTTTATGTGTACTGATTTTCATCTTTGTATTCCAAAAAAACCCATATGGAGAGGGGTATTTTAAATCTTCAAGGGGGCGCCGTTGAGCCATTTTGCCCCGCCCAATTACAAAAACCCCATCAGAGTCTAGGACCAGCCCCCAAGAACGTGTGTATGAATTTTTATGATCATAGGAGGTGGTTAAGGTCATTACAAATCCAAACGTAATTTCACGGCGAGGGATCGTCAGTTGCCGCGCCGCCACACAGATGCCATTGCACCCAGCTTCACGGCCTTTATAATGTAGCTTCACCAAGTAGTTGGGAAGGTTGTAGAGCAGAAACCAAGCCGATGGTGTCAACTATTAAGGAGCAGTACACTTCAGAGTAAAAATAGGTCATTTCCTGTTACCAGCAGGGGACGCCACGAGTAAGGCGGGAGTTTGACATATGGAGGCGTTCAGGGCAGAGCCCTGATCATGCTCATAAAGTTTGAAGATTTTTGGATAAAGTATGTGGACGTGAGAGCCATTCAAAATGTCATGGCAAATTCACCAAACGCCACCAAACTTTGGCGGGCCACAGAGGCCACGCCCTTTAACTTAGAGAAAACTCTGTGATAACTTTTGATCATCATGGTCTTGAGGTGAGGTCCACCAAATATGAAGTGGATCGGGTGAAATCCCTAGCACGAGTTCGTCCGCATACCAATGGTGTAATTCGCCAAAATCGCCAACTTCCGACCACAATGGCGGACTTCCTGTTGGGTTGAGGTCATGGTGTCAAGAGACTTTTTGGTGTGTCTCGGTATGATCAACATGTGTACCAATTTTCATGCACCTATGACAAACTAAGCCCAATGGGAGGGGGGTTTTGAAAATTTCAAGGGGGCGCTGCGGAGCCATTTTGCCCCCCCCATTTACAACGACCACAAAATATCAAATTTTTCACCAGACCTGATGACTGTGCAAAATTTCAGGCGTTTTAGAGCATGGGAAGGGGTTGAAAAATGCAGTTGTTTGGGAGGAATAATAATAATAATAATAATAATAATAATTAAAGCTGCAAGCAGCGATGACGGGCCCTCGCACCCCTTGCGACCCGCGGGAGTCGCAGCCGGCGCAGCCAAGAGTACCAGAGTCCTCCTATGTCCTCTCCTCTTCTCCCCAGTACACGTCATAGTACAAACAGGTTATTTCCTGTTACCAGCAGGGGGCGCCACGAGTAAGGCGGGAGTTTGACATATGGAGGCGTTCAGGGCAGAGCCCTCATCATGCTCATGAAGTTTGACGATGTTTGGATAAAGTATGTGGATGTGAGAGCCATTCAAAATGTCATGGCAAATTCACCAAACGCCATCGAACTTTGGCGAGCCACAGAGGCCACGCCCTTTAACTTAGAGAAAAGTCTCTTATAACTTTTGATCATCATGGTCTTGAGGTGAGGTCCACCAGATATGAAGTTGATCGGGTGAAATCCCTAGCACGAGTTCATCCGCATACCAGTGGTGGAAAGCAGTGAAATTTGGCCGCCAAAAACAAAATGGTCGACTTCCTGCTGGGTTGAGGCCATGGTGTCAAGAGACTTTTTTTTGCGTCTGGAAGTGTTCTTTATGTGTACCGATTTTCATCTTTGTATTCCAAAAAAACCCATATGGAGAGGGGTATTTTAAATCTTCAAGGGGGCGCCGTTGAGCCATTTTGCCCCGCCCAATTACAAAAACCCCATCAGAGTCTAGGACCAGCCCCCAAGAACGTGTGTATGAATTTTTAGGATCATAGGAGGTGGTTAAGGTCATTACAAATCCAAACGTAATTTCACGGCGAGGGATCGTCAGTTGCCGCGCCGCCACACAGATGCCATTGCACCCAGCTTCACGGCCTTTATAATGTAGCTTCACCAAGTAGTTGGGAAGGTTGTAGAGCAGAAACCAAGCCGATGGTGTCAACTATTAAGGAGCAGTACACTTCAGAGTAAGAATAGGTCATTTCCTGTTACCAGCAGGGGACGCCACGAGTAAGGCGGGAGTTTGACATATGGAGGCGTTCAGGGCAGAGCCCTGATCAAGCTCATGAAGTTTGAAGATGTTTGGATAAAGTATGTGGACGTGAGAGCCATTCAAAATGTCATGGAAAATTCACCAAACGCCATCAAACTTTGGCGGGCCACAGAGGCCACGCCCTTTAACTTAGAGAAAAGCCTTGAATAACTTTTGATCATCATGGTCTTGAGGTGAGGTCCACCAAATATGAAGTGGATCAGGTGAAATCCCTAGCACGAGTTCGTCCGCATACCAATGGTGTAATTCGCCAAAATCGCCAACTTCCGACCACAATGGCGGACTTCCTGTTGGGTTGAGGTCATGGTGTCAAGAGACTTTTTGGTGTGTCTCGGTATGATCAACATGTGTACCAATTTTCATGCACCTATGACAAACTAAGCCCAATGGGAGGGGGGTTTTGAAAATTTCAAGGGGGCGCTGCGGAGCCATTTGGCCCCCCCCATTTACAACGACCACAAAATATCAAATTTTTCACCAGACCTGATGAGTGTGCAAAATTTCAGGCGTTTTAGAGCATGGGAAGGGGTTGAAAAATGCAGTTGTTTGGGAGGAATAATAATAATAATAATAATAATAATAATAAACATTAGAAAAACAATAGGGCCTTCGCACCACTCGGTGCTCGGGCCCTAATAATAATAATAATTAAAGCTGCAAGCAGCGATGACGGGCCCTCGCACCCCTTGCGACCCAGCGGAGTCGGAGCCGGCGCAGCCAAGAGTACCAGAGTCCCCCTATGTCCTCTCCTCTTCTACCCAGTACACGTCATAGTACAAACAGGTTATTTCCTGTTACCAGCAGGGGGCGCCACGAGTAAGGCGGGGGATTGACATATGGAGCCGTTCAGGGCAGAGCCCTCATCATGCTCATGAAGTTTGAAGATGTTTGGATAAAGTATGTGGACGTGAGAGCCATTCAAAATGTCATGGCAAATTCACCAAACGCCATCGAACTTTGGCGAGCCACAGAGGCCACGCCCTTTAACTTAGAGAAAAGTCTGTTATAACTTTTGATCATCATGGTCTTGAGGTGAGGTCCACCAGATATGAAGTTGATCGGGTGAAATCCCTAGCACGAGTTCATCCGCATACCAGTGGTGGAAAGCAGTGAAATTTGGCCGCCAAAAACAAAATGGTCGACTTCCTGCTGGGTTGAGGTCATGGTGTCAAGAGACTTTTTTGTGCGTCCCGAAGTGTTCTTTATGTGTACTGATTTTCATCTTTGTATTAAAAAAAAACCCATATGGAGAGGGGTATTTTAAATGTTCAAGGGGGCGCCGTTGAGCCATTTTGCCCCGCCCAATTACAAAAACCCCATCAGAGTCTAGGACCAGCCCCCAAGAACATGTGTATGAATTTTTATGATCATAGGAGGTGGTTAAGGTCATTACAAATCCAAACGTAATTTCACGGCGAGGGATCGTCAGTTGCCGCGCCGCCACACAGATGCCATTGCACCCAGCTTCACGGCCTTTATAATGTAGCTTCACCAAGTAGTTGGGAAGGTTGTAGAGCAGAAACCAAGCCGATGGTGTCAACTATTAAGGAGCAGTACACTTCAGAGTAAAAATAGGTCATTTCCTGTTACCAGCAGGGGACGCCACGAGCAAGGCAGGAGTTTGACATATGGAGGCGTTCAGGGCAGAGCCCTGATCATGCTCATAAAGTTTGAAGATGTTTGGATAAAGTATGTGGACGTGAGAGCCATTCAAAATGTCATGGCAAATTCACCAAACGCCAGCAAACTTTGGCGGGCCACAGAGGCCACGCCCTTTAACTTAGAGAAAACTCTGTGATAACTTTTGATCATCATGGTCTTGAGGTGAGGTCCACCAAATATGAAGTGGATCGGGTGAAATCCCTAGCACGAGTTCGTCCGCATACCAATGGTGTAATTCGCCAAAATCGCCAACTTCCGACCACAATGGCGGACTTCCTGTTGGGTTGAGGTCATGGTGTCAAGAGACTTTTTGGTGTGTCTCGGTATGATCAACATGTGTACCAATTTTCATGCACCTATGACAAACTAAGCCCAATGGGAGGGGGGTTTTGAAAATTTCAAGGGGGCGCTGCGGAGCCATTTGGCCCCCCCCATTTAAAACGACCACAAAATATCAAATTTTTCACCAGACCTGATGAGTGTGCAAAATTTCAGGCGTTTTAGAGCATGGGAAGGGGTTAAAAAATGCAGTTGTTTGGGAGGAATAATAATAATAATAATAATAATAATAATTAAAGCTGCAAGCAGCGATGACGGGCCCTCACACCCCTTGCGACCCGCCGGAGTCGCAGCCAAGTACCAGAGTCCTCCTATGTCCTCTCCTCTTCTCCCCAGTACACGTCATAGTACAAACAGGTTATTTCCTGTTACCAGCAGGGGGCGCCACGAGTAAGGCGGGAGTTTGACATATGGAGCCGTTCAGGGCAGAGCCCTCATCATGCTCATAAAGTTTGAAGATGTTTGGATAAAGTATGTGGACGTGAGAGCCATTCAAAATGTCATGGCAAATTCACCAAACGCCACCGAACTTTGGCGAGCCACAGAGGCCATGCCCTTTAACTTAGAGAAAAGTCTCTTATAACTTTTGATCATCATGGTCTTGAGGTGAGGTCCACCAGATATGAAGTTGATCGGGTGAAATCCCTAGCACGAGTTCATCCGCATACCAATGGTGGAAAGCACTCAAATTTGGCCGCCAAAAACAAAATGGCTGACTTCCTGCTGGGTTGAGGTCATGGTGTCAAGAGACTTTTTTGTGCGTCCCGAAGTGTTCTTTTTGTGTACTGATTTTCATCTTTGTATTCCAAAAAAACCCATATGGAGAGGGGTATTTTAAATCTTCAAGGGGGCGCCGTTGAGCCATTTTGCCCCGCCCAATTACAAAAACCCCATCAGAGTCTAGGACCAGCCCCCAAGAACGTGTGTATGAATTTTTAGGATCATAGGAGGTGGTTAAGGTCATTACAAATCCAAACGTAATTTCACGGCGAGGGATCGTCAGTTGCCGCGCCGCCACACAGATGCCATTGCACCCAGCTTCACGGCCTTTATAATGTAACTTCACCAAGTAGTTGGGAAGGTTGTAGAGCAGAAACAAAGCCGAGGGTGTCAACTATTAAGGAGCAGTACACTTCAGAGTAAAAATAGGTCATTTCCTGTTACCAGCAGGGGACGCCACGAGTAAGGCGGGAGTTTGACATATGGAGGCGTTCAGGGCAGAGCCCTGATCATGCTCATAAAGTTTGAAGATGTTTGGATAAAGTATGTGGACGTGAGAGCCATTCAAAATGTCATGGCAAATTCACCAAACGCCACCAAACTTTGGCGGGCCACAGAGGCCACGCCCTTTAACTTAGAGAAAACTCTGTGATAACTTTTGATCATCATGGTCTTGAGGTGAGGTCCACCAAATATGAAGTGGATCGGGTGAAATCCCTAGCACGAGTTCGTCCGCATACCAATGGTGTAATTTGCCAAAATCGCCAACTTCCGACCACAATGGCGGACTTCCTGTTGGGTTGAGGTCATGGTGTCAAGAGACTTTTTGGTGTGTCTCGGTATGATCAACATGTGTACCAATTTTCATGCACCTATGACAAACTAAGCCCAATGGGAGGGGGGTTTTGAAAATTTCAAGGGGGCGCTGCGGAGCCATTTTGCCCCCCCCATTTACAACGACCACAAAATATCAAATTTTTCACCAGACCTGATGAGTGTGAAAAATTTCAGGCGTTTTAGAGCATGGGAAGGGGTTGAAAAATGCAGTTGTTTGGGAGGACAAATAATAATAATAATAAACATTAGAATTACAATAGGGCCTTCGCACCACTCGGTGCTCGGGCCCTAATAATAATAATAAACATTAGAAAAACAATAGGGCCTTCGCACCACTCGGTGCTCGGGCCCTAATAATAATAATAAACATTACAAAAACAATAGGGCCTTCGCACCACTCGGTGCTCGGGCCCTAATAAACATTACAAAAACAATAGGGCCTTCGCACCACTCGGTGCTCGGGCCCTAATAAACATTAGAATTACAATAGGGCCTTCGCACCACTCGGTGCTCGGGCCCTAATAAACATTAGAAAAACAATAGGGCCTTCGCACCACTCGGTGCTCGGGCCCTAATAAACATTAGAATTACAATAGGGCCTTCGCACCACTCGGTGCTCGGGCCCTAATAATAAACATTAGAAAAACAATAGGGCCTTCGCACCACTCGGTGCTCGGGCCCTAATAAACATTAGAATTACAATAGGGCCTTCGCACCACTCGGTGCTCGGGCCCTAATAATTAAAGCTGCAAGCAGCGATGACGGGCCCTCGCACCCCTTGCGACCCGCTGGAGTCGCAGCCGGCGCAGCCAAGAGTACCAGAGTCCCCCATGTCCTCTCCTCTTCTCCCCAGTACACGTCATAGTATAAACAGGTTATTTCCTGTTACCAGCAGGGGGCGCCACGAGTAAGGCGGGAGTTTGACATATGGAGCCGTTCAGGGAAGAGTCCTCATCATGCTCATAAAGTTTGAAGATGTTTGGATAAAGTATGTGGACGTGAGAGCCATTCAAAATGTCATGGCAAATTCACCAAACGCCACCGAACTTTGGCGAGCCACAGCGGCAACTGACGATCCCTCGCCGTGAAATTACTTTTGGATTTGTAATGACCTTAACCACCTCCTATGATCATAAAAATTCATACACACGTTCTTGGGGGCTGGTCCTAGACTCTGATGGGGTTTTTGTAATTGGGCGGGGCAAAATGGCTCAACGGCGCCCCCTTGAAGATTTAAAATACCCCTCTCCATATGGGTTTTTTTGGAATACAAAGATGAAAATCAGTACACATAAAGAACACTTCAGGACGCACAAAAAAGTCTCTTGACACCATGACCTCAACCCAGCAGGAAGTCAGCCATTTTGTTTTTGGCGGCCAAATTTGAGTGCTTTCCACCATTGTTATGCGGACGAACTCGTGCTAGGGATTTCACCTGATCCACTTCATATTTGGTGGACCTCACCTCAAGACCATGATGATCAAAAGTTATAACAGACTTTTCTCTAAGTTAAAGGGCGTGGCCTCTGTGGCCTGCCAAAGTTTGGTGGCGTTTGGTGAATTTGCCATGACATTTTGAATGGCTCTCACGTCCACATACTTTATCCAAACATCTTCAAACTTTATGAGCATGATCAGGGCTCTGCCCTGAACGCCTCCATATGTCAAACTCCCGCCTTACTCATGGCGTCCCCTGCTGGTAACAGGAAATGACCTATTTTTACTCTGAAGTGTACTGCTCCTTAATAGTTGACACCATCGGTTTCGTTTCTGCTCTACAACCTTCCCAACTACTTGGTGAAGCTACATTATAAAGGCCGTGAAGCTGGGTGCAATGGCATCTGTGTGGCGGCGCGGCAACTGACGATCCCTCGCCGTGAAATTACGTTTGGATTTGTAATGACCTTAACAACCTCCTATGATCATAAAAATTCATACACACGTTCTTGGGGGCTGGTCCTAGACTCTGATGGGGTTTTTATAATTGGGCGGGGCAAAGGGGCTCAACTGCGCCCCCTTGAAAATTTAAAATACCCCTCTCCATATGGGTTTTTTTGGAGTATGAAGATGAAAATCGGTACACATAAAGAACACTTCCAGACGCACAAAAAAGTCTCTTGACACCATGACCTCAACCCAGCAGGAAGTCGGCCATTTTGTTTTTGGCGGCCAAATTTCAGTGCTTTCCACCATTGGTATGCGGATGAACTCGTGCTAGGGATTTCACCCGATCAACTTCATATCTGGTGGACCTCACCTCAAGACCATGATGATCAAAAGTTATAACAGACTTTTCTCTAAGTTAAAGGGCGTGGCCTCTGTAGCTCACCAAAGTTCGGTGGCGTTTGGTGAATTTGCCATGACATTTTGAATGGCTCTCACATCCACATACTTTATCCAAACATCTTCAAACTTCATGAGCATGATGAGGGCTCTGCCCTGAACGCCTCCATATGTCAAACTCCCGCCTTACTCGTGGCGCCCCCTGCTGGTAACAGGAAATAACCTGTTTGTACTATGACGTGTACTGGGGAGAAGAGGAGAGGACATAGGAGGACTCTGGTACTCTTGGCTGCGCCGGCGGCGGCTCCCGCGGGTTGCAAGGGGTGCGAGGGCCCGTCATCGCTGCTTGCAGCTTTAATTTACGTTGGCACTTTGACATGAAACACAGCATTAAGTATGCTAACCTTAGCCACCAAGAAAAGCAACAAAAGTTCCAAGAATTAAAGAGCAGCCTGCATTCCCAGCAGAATATGTTTGTAAAAGTTACAGGCAAAAATGATGCAGCCGTGAAGGCCAGCTTTATTTTGGCTGAAGAAATCACCCGCAGTTCAAGTGGGTCAAGTTTTTTTCAGAAGTTTTCAGGCTTTTAATAATGTCAGCTTGTCAAGAAACACTATTGCAGACCAAGTTAGGGAACTAACAGGAAACACAGCTGGCTGAAGAAGCAGGCAGTTATCTGGCGTTTTCATTAGCGAAAACGTCATTAGTTGACAAAAGCACCAACAATACTGATACAGCGCATCTGGCCATTTTTTTAAGAGGCATGAAAGCAAACTTGTCTGTCGGTGTGGACAAGAGGGAAGGACATCTTCGATGTGGTGGAGACGTCGGTAAGTATAAATAAAATTACCCTGGGAGAAGTTGGTGGGACTTACTACCAACTTGCACCTGCAATGTGTGGAGAGAGAACTGGCTTGGTTGAACTGGTGAAAGAGAAAATGTTCCAACTCGAACAGGACAGTCTTGCCCACTTTCTTGTCTGTCAGAGCATATCAACCTCAATCCCAGGTGCTTTTCCATGCACTCGATTGGCTATCAAATTGAACTGGGTCTTTAATGAATTCAATCAGCAATTCTCTGACTTTAAAACACAAGCAGGGCAGGGCAGCCAATGTAGTATGAGCATTGGGCTAGCTAGCATGTATCATGTCCAAAAAAAAAAAAATAAAATAAATTTACGAGTTCTAATAAGAATAAGAATCTTTTTATTGTCATTGCAGAATACAGGTTGTACAGTGCAACGTGATTTTGTTTTTAGAGTTTTAAGAGTTAGTAACAACTGTTGCTATTTATTTTATATATATGTAATATATATAATATATGTAATATATATATTTTTTTTTCTGTCAATATAACAATTGTGGTTTAGGAATATTTTTAATTTCTCTAGTGCTGGTGTTAAAACAATGTGAGGGTCTAATCCTGCAAAGGGAAACTCAGACCGGGTGTTGTGAATCAAGTCTTTTAATGTCATGCAGCATAGAGACAAGACATACAGTTCACAGTGTGTTCTGCAGTGTTGTCTGAAGAGTGTTGTCTAGTATGACTCTTTATACCTGTAGTCAGTATGCCATAAATACCTTTCCCAACATGAGAGACAATAAAGGTCACACCAAATGTAAACAATCAGGACAACCAAATGGGGTTCATTCCCAGGCCATCTATGATATTTCCAGATCAGCAGCCTTAGATAAACACTCTAGAAAGCATCTGTTTTTACACCTATTACAAGCACTCAGGACAATTAACCGGAGTTCACTCCCAGGTTAGTTAAGGTCTTTCCAGATCAACATTTACAGATGTTATTAGGGGACGTCTGTTTTAAAATGACCACAAATCCTTAATCCTTATTTCCTTACAACAACTCTGGGGAGAGTTTTACAACCTGAAAGAATGTGGGCAGACTTGTACAAAGGATGGGTTTTAGGTACAGCGTAGTTCTAAATTAACAATAAAAAAATTTTTCCACACTGGTAGTGAAGATGTTGTGACAGGAATCTCTGCATATCCTGAGGATTATCAATACTAAGGTTACTGTAGGCTTAATGGTTTAAAACATTGTGTCAATGACAATATGGCAAACTCAAGATTGTCACGGGCCACATCAGCGTCATGTTTTCCCTCAAAAAGCTGGATATATCCTATTGTATTGTTTTGATAATATGTAATAACATTTGGTAAGAAAAAACAACTAATGTGCACCTGGCCCCAGCAAACATGCTTTTCAACACAAATTAGACGTTTAAATAATTATGCAGTTAAGGAAAATGATCCGGAAATAAAAAATAAAAAATATTTCAGTACTTAAAATGTGTAAACGCTCCCTTACTCCACTTCGCTCCCACAAACTCCTGGTCTTTCTGTAGTTACATGTATTGCGTCTATTTACCGACCACACCATGCTGCAGCTCTTCACTAACAATTGTTTTTTATTATTTATTATACTTTTCTGAGTGATCTGATCTGACCGGCTGATTGTGTTTTATATTATTAAAGTCTGTATTAGTTTCCCGACTGACAAGAATCGGTCAAGCGCAGGTCAAGCGGTCAAATGACGCACCTTCATTCGTACTTCGTTTAGTTACTCAGCCCCGTTTGACACCCCTGAAATGACAGGCAAACTGTTCGGCCTGTCATTCACGGTTATGTGTAAAATTAATAAATGACACACAAGCATTGTTTTTATACTCACCATTTTGACTCCTGTTTGCCATACGTTTTTTTCAGCTTCATGATATGAGCGCATGAAGGACATTTTACTACTTTTCGAAGTAAGCCTTCTTTCATTAACCACTTCTGGAACCTGAAGTTTTCTTTAGCGCACGGTCTAAAGTGTATCCGGCTTAAAATCTCGTAATGTGACACCATATTCACTCTCTATGTTTCGAAGTTCAAAGTGGATAAAGGAAAAACTCTGTAAGCTAACGGTTGTTGCAGAGCAATGATTGACATCGCTATGCCCCAGTCAGTGTGCTGCAACCGTGCACTTCTTGCAGTGTTGCCAGGTTACATCCAATCATCAAAAAAACCCACTTGAGTTCCGTCTTTGCTTTGGCGCTTGAAGAGAGAAGAAGAAAAAGAAAAAGCAGGGATTCTTAGGTAGTTTCACATATTAAATAATGCACTTGTTTTATAATCAGGCAGTCTATAATCTAGTCGACAGCAGCATTAGCTACTGCCTGGGTAGCTAGCCGAGCACTGTAGGCTAAACAGGCATGCTATTGTGCTAGTGTAAAAAGAGCAATGTGCGTGAGTTGCTGTTAACTTTGGCATTTGTTGAGGGTTGCAACTGCAATGGTGAGCGCCATTACTGTTAATGTAATGTTATTAATGTAATTAAAGTTTTGTCATTATCGTATGTTATACTCGCTAGTGTGCTGATAGGCTGGTCTACTCTGTCAATCTACATATTGTTCTCAGTTTAAGGGTAGGAGCATCGTCTAAATGGTGTTGAAATTTATAGTGTGCTCAGATACCCACTGTAGCCACAGGACTAAGTGTAAAAGAAACTTAAAAGCTAAACAAGACAAAATTATGATGATATTGAAACTTAAAGGGAAATATTATTGATGACGCTAAACATTGGTTAGCTTGCAGCCTTAAGCCTAATGTTCACAATTATTTAGTGTAAATAAAAAGTTATTAACCTATTTTTTCATATAGCCAAAAGCAAAGAAGAAGGCCAAGCTCCCCAAAGAGGAAGTGATGACAGCCTCAACAGATATGACCCAAACTGACCCAAGTAATAATCCAGGTATGTTTTGTTTCTGTCAACCTTTAAGTAAAATGTCAATGATGAATTTGTACAATTTGATATATATATACCAAGTCCTAAAGTTCATCTTTTGTCATTGTGTCCACCCAGATCCTGATGATAACACAACAAGCTTGGCACCTAGCTTTAGCAGCAACAGTAGCTATGGATTAGGTAAAAGTTTCTTATTCTTTGTATATTATGTAGGTAATTTCTGAAATGATAGGATCTTTGTGCAATTTCCCCATTGTGGGACTATTAAAGGTTTATCTTATCTTATCTTATCTTATCTTATCTTATCTTATCTTATCTTATCTCCAGTGTTTCCCATTAATTTTATTGACTGTGGCAGCCCTGTCTTAATTCACCTCACCACAGTTTCATAACTTTAAAGATACCAAGATCTCATAGTGTGGACAGCATATGGCATCATCTTAGGAAAATGCAGCCAGAGATAAAACATTGATGTCCCACTCCATTATGCTTCTGGGAACTCATAATGTTTATCATTTCATTAAGGAGCAATCTCCAAAGTGGAGTTCCTAGAAGCTAAGGTCCAGTGGCAAGACAAAATGATCAAAGATCTGGAAGAAGAGCGCAATTTTCTTCGTGCACAGATCCTTGGGGGAAACAAGAAATCAAGTGGGTAATTTTGGAGCAACTTGAATTAAGAAAGGATTTTGAATGAAAAATGTAACTAGCTGGCCAATATTTTGTCTGCCTTCTGTTTAAAAAGCTCAACCAAAGGTTGTTGCTGTGAAAGAGGATGATAATGATGGTGACATGGAAGAAGATGATCTCCCATCTTCTCCAAACATCAGCGAGTCCTCAGACAGTGATGTCATCAGTGGAAGCCTCGTCACACTCAGTCACCGGCATCTGGAACTTTAGCTAGGCCTGGACGAGCTCATACTAGAGGTAATAATGGCCTTGTTTGAATCCTGTTCCTTAGAATGATTAACTTTAATGTAGAGTAAATCTTGATGAAACCTTTATGGGTTTTATTTACAATATGCTCTGGACATAAGATAAGGCAGAAGCAAAATACAGTTGTTTACTTCTAACATCTGAATATACTGTTGAAGACACATAAAAATTCAGTGAACATATACGTCAGAATATTGACTTGTCTCTAAAATATGATTTTTAATTTTTCATGCTTGCAGCAACTTCATCCCTTGTTTTCTTTATTTTTCCTACTGTGCCAGTTAAGGGGCCAGCTGAGGTTATCCGAAGATATCAAAGCGTCCTGAAAACCTTTAGAAGTGTTCGCACAATGACTGAAGCCTTCAGGATCAATGGTGTGGATAGAGGGACTATCAAGATGACAGCACCAATTGCAGAGCTCCAGATTGTGGACCCTGAAACCTTCAACAGCCTGAAGTTCAATCCTGCAACCGAGACCCTGCTGTCTTTTGCTAGGAAGTGTGCCACCCATATTACCCCTGAAAAGAAGACAATCATAGAGGACATGAAGTCCAGAGGCAAACTTCTTCCATTGTTGATGAAGTATTAAAAAGATTGTCAGTAACTTGTTCAGTTGTTACAGCTAGGTGACTCTATGTTACTCTGGATTGTTAAGTATAAGTGAAGTATAGCTTCTATTTTAGTAATTATAGAACAACTTTTTATGTTGTTTATATTTTATTTTTGTGGTTCTTAGACAGCAAAACAGCTTTAAGTTGTACAGACGGTTTCTGAAAGTGAAGTCTGTACAGTTTGTTCTGTGTTTTTCTTTAATAAAGTAGCATTTGCACAAATATGTGCTGAATTGTCTGTTGTTATGTATTTAGTGGGGGTGAAGAGGAGTCAACTTTAGAATAGGGATCATGTTAGGGTTAATAGCTGTCAAGCTGCTAGTAAATTAGTTGTGACCAAGACTTCACTTCAAAATAGGGAACACATTCTGAGTTAAACAGACTTAATTCAGAGGTAACTTGTCAGTGTTGACACTTGTAGTTGTGTGTCTTATTCCATCATAACCAACTATGTTTACTAAGCATTATTAATGTAAAATGACTGTCTGTGTGGTACTTCTACATTATAAGAGCCTTACTAAGCAAAGCATATTGAGATCATAATTTGTGTACAACAACACCTTTGTTTACTATCAATAGGTAGTAATTAAGAGGTAATATCCGGTAAACTCGTAGTTAATGGTATAATAAAGGCAGAATATGGTCCTGCAGAGTAAGGTATTAGTAAGTGCTTTGTAATAACTAATACAGAACCAATAAGCTACTAATACGCATGTTAATTAGCAGCTAGTTAATGGCTAATATGTGTACCGTAATATAAAGTGTTACCAGCCACTTTTATATTTTGTGATCCTGTTAAGTCATTTTCCGTGCAAACCTGTTTTTCTGCTCTGTAAAAAATTTGGGATTTCATAAACATTTACCTCATTTTAAGGAAACAAGGTGCCAATGAGGTGCAGCAAAAAGCAGCATCTCCATGTTTCAAGTTGAGCTTAGAAAAAGTTGGCAAACCCTAGTCAGAGGGCTGAAGCAATCTAAAATATAATTTTGTTGTAGCCTTGAGCAATGTAGATTTGTAGCATTATTTTAAAATGAATTCTCTGACTTGTGGGTAAATGTTTTTGTTAAAATTCTGGAAGCTGCATGTTTTCTTTTTTGGGTAGACCTGAAAAGACAATTAGATGTAGTAGATGAACAGTCCTGAGGTTTCAGATTTTTCTTGGATTAGCCTTGTTTTATCATATAAAAAAAGGATTTTACAATTGATTTAGTATGCTTGCTAAAATTTAGGTTCAGGCCCAAGACAACATTGTTATGTGTGTGTGTGTGTGTGTGTGTTAACTGAGTGAAAGTTATATTCATAACACCCACCACAATGGTTACTTCTAAGTTGAACACAAAGTTGTGTTCCTTTTCACATGGAACACAACCGTTTATGTGATATCTTTTCAGGGGTCTGTTTTGGCTCACCAACCTGTTCACTTCCCAAAGTCTGAAGCTAAGCAGTCACTGGAAGCCACTGTTATAGCTGCAGTTTAGCCATTTAGATCCATAAGCAATGTTCTAAAACATTTGCTTACACCTTATCATCTTTCCTCTGCGATTTTCTCAGTAGCTCCCATACCTCAACTCCCTTGGTAAAGGATTAACTACAGCAGTTTAAAGCTCACCCTTCTGTCACAGATGTTGGCTTTGAGATTGAAATGAGCTCTCTGTTGTAAAGGGGGCGAGGCCTGCAGAATTGAATCTCTTTACTGCTGAAAAATTAAAACCGTTAAGAGAAGTGTGACCCAGCTTTTGTTCAGGTTTTTCTTTTTTTCTTTTTTTTTGTTAAACTCTGGAGTCATTGTGCACCTGTTGGGTCAAACAAGTACCACCAAAATGCAGCAGTGAATCTGGCCATGAATCAGGGAATGTGTATGCTGTGTATCACCAGCATGCAAGTCATTTTGAACATATACATTTGAAGTACTACTGCACAATCTGCACTGTGTACTCTGGGAGTGTACAGCAACAGCAAGCATTTTTAGATCTGGGGGATTTAGTTACCCCTAAACCTTATGGCTGTACCAGCTACCAGCAGGCCACAGAATGGTTTTGTTGTCAATCAACAGGTCTTACTTGAAATCCTGGGGAGCTTAATAAAAGTTCTGTTATTGCTCCAGTTGTTCTCCCAGTGTTGTCTGCTCATCTGCATGACTGAACCAGCCCACTCTGGTCATCTTTGTGTGTCAACAACCATGTCACAGCTGGTGGTAGGACCGCAGGCAGAAAGGACTCAAAATAGACAGGCTGGTGCAATGAAGTTACTTTAATACAATTAATGATGAAAACTAGGTTTGCAGGTAGACGGGTGGACAGGCAAGCCGGAAATAAACATGTCATTAATACAGTTAGCAGGCTTGTAACACGAATTAATCCACAGCGTGAACAGCAACAAAGGGAGACACATTGAGACCTGAGCAAATGAACTGGCAACTGACTGGAAAACAACAGCTGGTACAAATACTGGGGAGCAAATAGTACGTAATTAGGCAGGGAAGTTACAGTGGTAGGAAATGGATAGGATTAAAAATGGGGGGGGGAAGTGGACCTGGGAACAGGATGAAAGTCTGGGGACATCTGGTGGGCAGATGGAGTATGGCAGGAATCATGACAAACAGCATTATGACTGAGCTCAATTGGTTTCAGTTCATTAACTAAACCAAAATTCCTAGGGATGAGGGTTTTCGCTCATTGTCCAGAACAGTCTCAACAAAAAGGTGCCCTTTGTAAGCAGGACGCCATAGTCAGCCACCCATATTTCTGCTTTCCTCTCTCTCTGGCATCTGTTCCTTGGTGGTGTCATGAACCGGCTCAAAGTTCACAGCAAAAATAAGGGAGATCACACAAACAGGTGGTTGGATAATCAAAGAAATTTATTTAAAGTATAAGAAAACTTAATTTCAAAAGTTAATATAGGAATCTGTACAGTCAGTGGTGTGGGGAATGTCTGCATGAGTGAAAATGTTGGATGTAAAAATACCCTGACAGAAAAAAATAACCAAACCTTACCAACCAAAATCTACATGCCAGAGTGAGAGACAGAAAGAGAGCGTGCCAGCCTCTCCAGCCCTCTTTTATGGCTGAGTGAAACTCAGCGCAGGTGTGGCTCAATCGGGAGGACACACCCCTGCTACTCTGTCTATCTCCTGAGGAAAAGGGAAAAAAAGAAAAGAACAACAAATACAAACCCAGGAACACAGAGTAGGAGGGATCATCACAGTGGACAAGCAGGGGAAAGATCCTGTTCCTCTTTAGGTTCTGTAGGTTACCTAAAGAGAGACTTTACATTTATAATTTAGAAGTAGGAAATGTAAGATTTTTTTCTCTGACATCATTGCCAAAACCAACAATAATGCATGTGCCTTATTTGCTGCTGTTGATGGGCTGGCAAACCCTCTTGAACTTTTATTTATTACGTCATGCAGTGAATTTGCCTCATTTTTTCTGACAATATTCAGAGATTAAAACATATTGTTTGTTCTTCCATATCAAACATAGAGACTATATCAACTTAAAACCAATTCAATTCTCATGATACAATGTAATCATCAACTATGAGACCGTGGAGGAAATCGTGACATGTCTACTGAAGAGATGGGAGCAAAATATATTTTCTCTTCAGTAGAGTTTGAGAGACTTGGAGATAGGGAAGGAACACTGAAACTGGAATTGTTCTTTCTTTAGTTCAACATCTATACACTGATTCAATGAATTAAAAACCTATTTCTTATTTGCAGACACTTCTCCAATGTGTTTCTCTTCAGTAGGCTCAGTTTCTGTAACACATCTGTAGCTGTTTCGGACCACTGGTGGAGTCCTCACTAAGATGACTCACATCACTCAGTTCTCAAATCGTCCTACTGTCATGTCAAAGAATAACTTTTAAAATACTAAATCTACTACTACTATGAAAATGTTTATAAAGTGCTGAATGATTAAAGACCAAAATACATGTCTTTTCTGCTGCTCTGTTATGAACCAACAAGATCCCTCAGGTTGTCTCTGACAGGGTGCACTTTAGTATCCAGAAGGAGATCACAAATGTTAGATCAACATTACAACAGTAAGAAGGACATTACTGCTGTAAGAATGTTATAAAAAAACAGCAAGATGGTTACAGCAGTAAGAAGTTGGTTGCAGCTGTATGCAGGACTTTACTGGCGTAAGAATGTTATGGGAGAAATAACTTTGCTGCAGCAGTAAGATGGACCTGACAGCAGTAAGAACTTCCTTGCAGAAATAACAAAAACTTTACAGCTGTAAGAATCTTGAAGCAGTAAGACGTTCGATGCAGCAGACTTGACAGGTGTAAAAATGTTACAGCAGTAAGAAATTTGTAACAGCAGAACGAAGGAATTTACAGGTCTAAGACTGCTAGCAATAATATCTTTTTTGCAGGAGTAAGAAGAACTTCAAAGCTGTAAGACTGTTAGAGCATTAAGAAGTTTGTTTGAAGTTGTTTGTTGTTTGAAGAAGTTTGTTGCAGATGCTGCTGCAACAAACTTAGATATGGGAACAATTCCCTCTGCCCTACCTTTAAGTCAGATGCAATGTACAAGTTGACTTTAGTAGACTTTAGAACACTATTTAGCAGTCAGATATATATATACAGTACCAGTCAAAAGCTTGGCTGAAAACCATTCCAGGTGACTTCCTCATGAAACTGATTGAGAGAATGCCAAGAGTGTGTAAAGATGTCATCAAAGCAAAATGTGGTTACTTTGAATATAATACATAATTCTGTGTTCCCACATAGTTTTGACTCAGACAAAACAAATTATTTCTTTGGTTTTTGTTATCAAGAAAAAAATAGCAAAACTAAATTCTTGATGGTGTCAACATGTCAGTTCTCAACATTGTTGGCATCAAAGTTAACAAATAGCAAAGAATGTGTTCAAAACTGAACAAAAAAATAAATAAACCATCATATAACAAAATTAATATTTAGTACTCCTGCCACTAGCACGCAGTGGCGCTTTACTCTTGGCTGGCATGATCTCAACGAGCCTTTCACACTGTTGAGGGGTAATCTTCTCCCATTCTTCTTGAATTACTGTGTCCGGGGATTGAGTTGGCCACGCTAAGACCTGGATATTGTGCTCCTGCAGCCAAGTTCTACTTGACCTGGATGCGTGGCAAGGGGCATTATCTTGCTGAGACATCCAGTTTCGACCTCGACAGAACAGTGCATGTGCAGAAGGGAGAATGTCGGTTTCGAGAGTGGTACAATTCTTCAATGTGTGAGTTCAATGTGCCACCACAGACAGTGAGGTGACCAACACCAGCAGCACTCATACATCCCCAAACCATGATACTGCCTCCACCATGCTTAACAGTAGGTACTGTACATGCTGGAGATAATGCCTCACCTGGCCTTCTGCGTGCCCTCACATTAGCACAAGGAGCATTAAGCTGGAAACTGGACTCATCCAACCACAGAATCTTCTTCCAGTTCCTGGCTGTTCAGTCCTTGTGTGCTTGGGCCCAGCAGCACCGAGCTAACCTCTGCTTCTCGTAGACATTCTTGGATGCCCAGATCTTGGCTTGTCTTCCAAGCTGTTTGTATGTCTATATTTCTGCAGTGTGTATCCAACTGCTGAAGAACTGCATCTGCACTTTCTGGCTATCTGGCGGCAGCTATACCCTTCCTGGCTGAGAATCTTTATCTTTAGGCGTGTTTCTTGTACTAAGTTCCTTGTTTTAGCCATTTTTGATCTGAAGAACTTTCAAATGTGCTGGCTTTATATAGACACAAAGCACCCTAACAAATCAATTTAAGTTTTTAATGGCTTTTAGGATTGGTTTAGTATTGTGGCTGTGACTGTACAAAAACAAATTGCACTTGGAAACTTAAGAGCGATTGTTAATGCGATATATCACAAATGCATGGGGTGTCCGAAAACTTTTTTCCACCACTGTATATATGCGCATTCATGCAGCAGTCTGTCAGTAGAGCAAGACAGTGGCAGCAGCCTGTCACTGAAGCTACTCCTATGCCTCGAGATGGTGCTGTACAGTGGATGCAATGGATTGTACATGACTGACAGGAACTTGCTCATTGCCAGTCGCTCTACCACAGCAGAGCCTGCCTTCCTCACCAGTTTGTCCAGACGTGAGGCGTCCTTCTTCTTGGTTTTGCCTCCCCAGCACACCGCCACATAGAAGAGGGCGCTTGCCATCACAGTCTGGTAGAACATCTGCAGAAGCTTTTTGGAGATGTTGAAGGATGCCAGCCTTCTGAGGACAATTGGCTCTGTCCTCTCCTCTCCTCTATAGATGGTAGTGTATTTGTTTCTTTTTGTGGAGATTTGCAGATTTGTAAAGTCCATAGACATCACTGAGAGTTCCATTCATTATATAATATTCATCATGTAAAATTAATATTTCACCATTGCAGTTTCAAGATTATTACACAGAAAACGGCTTCCAGTTTTGGCCCCTTGGATAAGAGGCGAAACGTCTTCCCAGACAAATACAAGTCCAGTTGCATTCGATTCAGTTTGAGAGAGAGAGAACAATGACCTGGATGAATGAGAACATTCACAGACACGTTTCTGTTTTAATACATTCTTTCATGAATGTACTTTGCTGCTCATCTAACATAAAGCTTTCACTACACAGCCTGTGAAACATAAAAACACAGAGTGACTGTCAAGTGTCAAATTTCACTGCTTCCTTTTTTTAAACAAGTCTGAGCCACTTTATCAGAACATGCTTTTTCCTGTCTCTCTTTTCCTGCTCCTCATTCACCTTCTTTGTCTCTCTCCCAGCCCATCAGTCTGCTTAATGTATTTCACTCTGCTCATTACATTGTAGTGAGATGGCTTGCTGCCTCAATCGATTCATCTGTCCACTTTCATTTACTTTATAGCTGATATCCTGCTTCTAAAGAGCTTAACTGTCTTTTCTTCTGACCCCTCCCCTTCTCCTTCTTGTTTTTGATTAAGAGGATCTGTAAATAATGGCACAAACTCCAATTGATGCATGCCAATATATTTGTAAGCCAGTATTGACTTAGTGGTGTTGCATGTAGTTCTCCCATAACACCTCCCAAGGTGATGAGGGACTGTTGGATTTTGTATTAATTTCTGAGCATTTTGGGTGTGTATTTCTAACACATTTACACATTTACCACCACTTCCACTCCCTCTTTCTAATTCAAAATTCTGTTCATATTCAATATGCTTTATTTGTTTGGATAAGTAATAGCCATATGACAATGTAATTTTATGTACTGTATGTAGCTTTTGCAACCCCACACTGTAAAAAAGAAAAAGTTGAAACAACACAAAGTTTCAAGGCAACTTATTGCACTAGATTTTTAAGTTTTGAGGCCCACTCAAACTCTTACATTTTGAAGAAAACTACATATAGTTGTTCCAACAACTTATCTTTTGTTCAGTTAATTTCTTTCATATGTCTCAAAATTTTATATTTTAAGTTGTACATACTATCAATTCCAAACAACAAATATTGTGAAAACTTATTATCTATTGTTAAGTAAATGCATCTTTAACCCTGTGAGCCCGTACGTATCATATATGATACCCACATTTCTGGGACTCATTGCATCACCATCAAGCATAAACTTTGCATTTAACCCTTTTAGATGAACTCTTATGCTCGTATACTAACTCCTGGTGGACACTCCTCACTTTCCAAATGTTTTGACATGTGTTTTTTCTTTCTTTCAAAATGGCTGCCTCGCACTAGCACACATTTGTGTTTCTCAGGGTCAAGAAAGTTGATCATTTCATGGTTTATTGTGAGAATTTCTTTGAAACACTTACAATATTTTTTAAATGAATAGTTAGTTTGTCCTTAAAACGTTGTATTACTCAGTTTTATAATTACAGTTAGTAGTTATATCGAGCAGAAAATCGGTGTATAAAATATAAAATATACTTAGAATTTATTTTTTTAATTATTTTTTTTTACATTTTGTCAAAGGGACAAATAAAGAGTTCATATCTGAAAAATTTGAATTTTCTGACCATTCTTTCATAGTTCAGGTCTCACAGGGTTAATAGGGATAAAAAGTTAAAAATCTGAGCAACTGTGCCAACAAATAACTTTTAAAGAAAACAATTACCTTTTGATTTAACATGTTTATTTAAAACAGAAAAGTAATAAAACTTTTGTAAAACCTTTTAAGTAGTGCTTTTGTACTAGCAGCATGACTTACTTTCAGTAAGCATTCAATGCAAACAATTCATCAGTAAAATTAAATAATGCCAGCAACTGAAAACTCTTGACAATTATCCATTAGGTTATGTTGTAAAATACGGTGCCAAAATAGTAAGCTGGTAAAGGTACCTATATACTGTAGATCGAACAAGAAGTCCTAATGTTATAATATTTAAATGGATTTACAGGCAGAAAAAAACTGAAAACCTTGGTTAATCATATGAAATAGCCTGTGAGCCAAATAATTTGTACAATGTTTTTTAAACTGCCAACGGGTCAGTAAAAGAGTTTTCACCTGTAGAGTGTGCCTGGAAAGACTGAGGTCTGAGAAAGAACTTGACCCAGTGTGCAACTAGCAGGTGTCAAAAAATGACCAAAATCTCAAAAACTGCACGGTAACTATAAAAATGCAAATGTGGATGATCTAAAACAGAGTTAACCAGGACATCTGACGTCGTCAGTTCGTATGCATCGGTCTTTCTGATGAAGCCCCTTGGATAAGAGGCGAAACGTCTTCCCAGACAAATACAAGTCCAGTTGCCTTCGATTCAATTTGAGAGAAAATGGCAAACAACGCCTCAATGCAATCAGTCTATTTTTTTCATGCAAGATTTTGAGGAAATTATGTTCATAACATGTAATGAGTAATGGCATAAATTGTGGAAATGTAGTGGAGTAGAAAGTACAGATAACTGCTGCAAAATGTAATGGAGTAAAATCAAAATTATTTATTATTATTTTTACTTAAGTAAAGTACAGATATGTAAAAAATACTTAAGTACAGTAACGAAATACAAATACTTTGTTACATTCCACCACTGGACATGAGTGACTTTTTGAACAGTGTCTATTGGTAGGTAACTTTAGTGATTGTGTTAATCTTAACTTAAAATATTGTTCATTTGTTAATCTGTGATGACTGACAAACATAATGGTGAGACACTGATTTAACCCCCCCCCCCCCCCCCCCCCCCACACTACACACCACCAAACCTGATACACTACCATTTCATTGTCTCTGCTCTGCTGTCAGCAAAACCCCAAAAATAAAACTGTAGAAGCAGCGTCAAGTGTCTGCATATTTACATTTTTTAGTGCAAACCAAATCAATGTGACAGTCTGGTAACAATTTGGCTGTCAGAATTTAGATCTGACCCAGCAACCTGGTCCAAACACTCCCACCCTCAGCCCCTTATGCTTAACAGATTAACAGATAGGTCTACCGTTTATCAGTTTAAGCAGTCGAGGAGAGTAGATGTCTAAGGCGGCTCTAAAAGTCCCCAGCAGGTCCTTGGTAGTGACATGGTAGAACTCTGCACAGATCTGCAAAACACCATAGCAGCACAAAAACTCAAATTCACTTTGACATTTTAACATATTAATAGTTGTCCCCATAAATGATGTTAAACAATGTAATCGACACTGACAGGTATGAAAAGGTTTTGCCTGTTCTTCAAGAAACAGAGCAGGCCATCTCTCCTGGATTTCCATGACCATGGGCTCCACCTTTTTCATTGCATCCACAAGGACACATCTTTGTTCTTCTAGAGAATCATCTTCAAAGTTTTCTGGATGTTCAGAAGCATAGTTTACTTCACCTCACTTTGGTTTCTTCAAGGAGAACCGGGCCTCATTGGCATCATCTTCCCTCCCTCTTTTTCTATTTACACCAACCTCATTACAGCCAGCCTGGCGCAGCTTTTATCATTAGTTTCCCAGCTTATATTTAATGCTTGTTGTCCAGCCATCATATCCTGAGCCACTACTAGGTTCCTTAAGGCATGGGTGTTTGCTGACAAGTTCAGAGGCAACAAACTCAATTTCATATTTATCAGGGTAGGCTTTCAGGGCAAATATTTTTTGTGCCAGCTTCTCCAGAATTCCCATTTTCATGTCTCTTGTTACACTTAGACCTGCCCCAATTTTTTCATACACATCATTACCCTTACAGAGTTTTATCTCAACATCATATGAAAGGGGATTGGAAATAGAGTAGGCCACTGTGAAATACTGCGCATGTAGGTCTGAATAGATGAAGATGAACTGGAGGACGAGGTTGGTGAACTAATGTTGGCTGTATCAAGGGAAGAGATGGAGGATGCACAACATGGTGTTTGTGGTGGTGATGGTGACTTCCAAAGAATGTGAAGGACAGCCCTTTCTGCAGGCAGCTCTGCAATGTCCATTAAGTTACAAAGTTACCAAAATCTGGGTCTTCGTACTGTATAGAGAATTCACCTTCAAGATTAAGCTTTTCCCGTAGTTCATCTTGCAGTTGCTCGACAGATTCAGGGGTGTCGGTCAACTGGACTTTCCGGATGAGTTTGGGGTTTATGTCAACTCGCAATAACAAAGCCTGAGAAAAAAAAAATATTGATTATGCAGGATTTTCAGCTAAGCTCAGACATGATGACTAATAATTAAAAGCAAAGTTACAATTTACACAAATTTCACATCACACTGCAATCCAGAAGCATCAGGACAGACCATTACATTCAATGCAGCAGGCACGTCTTTGGGGTGACCATCACCTTTCCACCACTGCTTATGCAGCCAACGGATGATAATCATTCAGGTCTTCTGGATCCAGGATTTCTATATCTGTGCAGGTGCTGTCAACAAGGTGATAAGATCTGTAATGTTCCATATACCAAGATGACACCTTTGCAGTGGGAAAAGACAATGTCTCAAACTTGACCAAAATGTTCAGTATCTTGTAGAACTCTGGAAGTCCACTGCACTGTCCAGCAGAAACTATCATGCCCTTTACATACTGGGTCCCATACAAATAAACATCTTTGGCAAGGGAAACAGTATCTTGGTCAGGATATTTCTCTTTGATTGCCGCCCTCAATTTTTCTTCCAAGGATGAGATTTTAACCATGTCAACTTTGCCAACGTACAGTTTGGGTTTGAAGAGATTTTGGCCATCAAGGTAGTATGCCTTAGAAGAAAATGTAAGAAGTACATTCTTGAAACAGAGAGCATCGTGCACTACTTTTTTGAAGAAGTTGTGCTTGGATTCAAATTGAATAGTCCACAAGTCCACTAGTGGTCCAAAGCAGCATACAAGATGTACATAATGTTTAATAAAATTATGTTTTGGACGCAATTTAAAGTCAGGAAAGGTTTCAATAAGCAATTTCCGATGGTCAGATATTTTACTCCCCAAATAACACAATACTTTCTCTGATAGTGTTGTAGAGACTACAATTTCTTTAAGGTCCACCAGTACTTCCCATGACAGCTCCTGGTCTGGAATGCTGCTCCCAATCATAAGAGGTAATAAACGTAGAAATGTCCAATTTTCATGTCCACTGCCACTGATTCTTCCCGTTCCAAAGCTGGCCTTTGTAATTTGTTGTGGCTTGTTGACCTGGTCAGAAAATTTGTATGGCAGCAATTTTATGGCTATTCAGTCCATCAAATGTAATAAACACCTTTCTCATCAGTTCTTTCAGACACAAACACAGTTCCACTGGAATTACACCTTCAAAAAAGTTATGTAAAATATCTGGGGGAAACCCAGTAATTGGATAGAAGTGGGACAAATTACTTAATGCACAGGTCCCTTTGACACCATTCACACTTTTTGCACCACTTGACTCCGGTTCATCCAACAAGGTGTTGTGCTGTTGTACTGTTCTTAGTTCAAAATCCCTTGGCTCAACAGTTGCAATTTGATCTCGACCTACACAACAAAATCTGCAAAACTTCCACACTAAAAGACTCATAAAAGCCTGCAAGGCTGTGGGCCCCAAGGTTATCTGCACAGACACAAAACACTGTTCCTTTTACAAACTTATCTAGAATGTCAACAAACACCCCATCTCTTTCTAGAGACTTTATATCCTTTATCAGTGGATAAAGAAATGCATCATACCCAAACTGTTTAACATCAACATTCTTCACAAGAAGGGCAAGTTGAATAAAGGGCAGACTAGAGCACAATGCAGAAGGTAAATTGAGCACAACCCAATAGACAGCAGTTATCTTATGAAATTTTCCCCAAAGGATTACATACTTCAAAATCGTCAATATACAGACCTAGATAAATACTTGTCTCTTGCACCCCTAAAAGTTTATCTTTACAGTACTGACGTCTTGAAAGGATCTATAGTGACCATGTTTATCTTCTTGATAAAACACTAACTTGTCTAAAAAATCTGGCCTTCTCAATAAATTTTCCAACACTTGAATAACTGAAACATACACAAATGTATTTTTATGGGTTCTTCTATATGTAAACTAAGTTTCCATTATGACTTTCTGTTGGCTTGGAGAACTCTGTAATGCCTCTTCCTCAACAGGTGTATCTAATGTCTGGTCAGTGGTATGAGTCTCAGTGGCACAAGTGTCATTTTCAGAACGTACTCTTAAACAAGTTCTAACCTCCTTTGTATTCTTGTGCTTTCTACTTCTGTGTGAACTAAAGGTCTATAGATTGTTGGGTTTGAAGTTACACTGCTGGAAGGGACAACAGACAGTTTCTTGATTTTATAAATGATGTCCAACATGAGCAAAAAATGTGCACTGTGAACAAATTTCTCTAAATTCACATAACTCAACAAAAAACAAAAAAAGGTTGATGTCTCCTGCCTTTTTACAGTCTTGCAGTTTGATCGGGTGAGGTGTGATTTCAAAGAACCTGGTGTTTTGAAGGTACACACACTGTAGACACATGGCCAGTGAGCTCTTCTTTTGTGCCGTAGTCGATGATGACTTAATAGACCCTCTTGATTTGAGCTGACAAAGCTGCAGAAGCAGAACTTCATACAGTAACTGCAAAAATTAAGAGCATTGTCACTTAATGATTTTGGAAATGGTAGCAATGACAAAAACATCTGTCTGGCCACACAAACATTTAAGTGGAAATAACAATGAGAACCTGTTGTCTGTGTTAGGGTGTACTGATCACGTTTTTCCACAAATGAAGAAAGAGAAAAGAAGAATCAATAAAAACAGAACACTAGACTAAAAGTGACTGTTACTCACTGCTCTATATTTTCCATAATATGAAACTCTTTTTCTCTTATTATCTTTCTTATCTGAAATGAAAGCTATCAGGCTGCAGAGGATAAGCAGAATTCACACTGGGCAGCAACACATACTACGCCAACAATATTTTCTTCTATTAAAACAAACAGTTCTGCATCCTATGGTGACAGGATATATATATATATATATATATATATATATATATATATATATATATATATATATATATATATAAAGTTAGCCAGGAGTCGTGCACTGCTGCTTCAGTGTTAAACCGAAGACAACACGAACACATTAAATGCGGTCGCGGTATGTGCTGTGGTAGTGGGCATAAGTGAGCTGAAGCGACAAACGCACAGACATACTTCCCTCTGTAGCTATTCCCTATCCCACTCTTTCTGGAGTGTTTCCAGAATCATATGACTGATTATACACTTACTTTTTGTACCCCTCTCAAGCACTTAGCATTGCGCGTGTCGTGTACATCCGTTGCAGCGCACCCACCCCTCACTCCCTCGTGCAGCTAGCTGTGTTCTGTAGCTGCAATGTAGCTAGCTGCAGAATGTGTATTACGAAAGACTATCACCGGTATACCACCCTCCTTACGGTCCGAATGATTAAACAGTGTATGCCACATATAGATGTTTAGTTTTTCCAAAGCCATTTACTGTACATAAGTGCAAATATTCAACCAAAGTACCCACCTTTTGAAAGTCACGTTTCTCACACACACCAGTCACTTGCCGAGTCGGGAATGAAAATGGTGGAAGAAAGTTCCTGAAGAAACACTCACTAGACCCCGTTCAACAGAGCCAGCGAAATGAGCAATGTAGGCCTTAACTGCGGTTTAACGACAATTTGCGAATTTTCCTAATTTTCCACAGAACATGAAGTAAGCTCATCTTTTAACAATGAACTTAGTAACGTAAGTTAAAATAATTACTTTTGTATAGGTTGCAATACAATTATCTACTTTTTGTTTAGTGGAATTGAAAATGACAGTAAAGTGGGCAATTTCAAGTTATTTTTATAGTGTACACAAATTAGGCAGTGGGTGTATAGGTTGCTTAGCCAGGGCAATTGCAGTTATGTTTACTCTGTTACATGTACTTGTGTAACTTTTATATATGCATTAAAACAAAATGCAGCTCACGACTGTTCAGGGGTAGAACAATAGCTGAAGCTATAGTGGCATATTCACATAGGACAGAACATCCCTGGACTAACAGAGCACAGCACTGACAACACAGCACTAGCTACTTGTCTGCCACAGCTGGCAGACAAGTAGCTAGTCTGTCACAGGATTATTTGTGTTAATGCTAAAAACTTTAATGCTATAAATATCTGTAGAAATATATCTTGCTGCTTTCTGGTGTAACATATACTATACTTCATATACTATCATATGCTAAACATTGAAGAAGAAGAAGAAGAAGAATCTTTATTGTCATTGCAGAATACAGGTTGTACAGTGCAATGATACTTTGTTTGGCTCTGTGAGGTGCTTGAAGAAGAAAAAAGAAAGTACAGTCAAAATATAAATATAAATTAGAAGGTGCTAGGGATCAGAATTTACATGTGGAGATGTACATATGAATCTTGCAATATATATAGATATGGCTGTGGTGAATGTACACATTATTTACAGTTTTGTGCAACATGTGAATGTACACATTATTTACAGTTTTGTGCAAGTTGCCATCAGTTTATTTACATAGTGTCACACAAAAGAGGAATGGGACAATGCAACCAGTGTAGACTGCTGTGATTGTGTCACAGGCAGAGTTTTTTGACTGATTCAGAGCAGCCACAGCTCTGGGGAAGAAGCTGTTCTTCAGTTGTGTGGTTGCGGAGGGCTTTATATCGTCTGCCTGCACGGGAAGTTGAGTCCCGATTATCCGTTGGGCACTGGACACAACACGCTGAAATGCTTTCCTGTCCGCTGCAGAGCAGCTGCTATACCACGTTGAGATGCAGTATGTTAGATTACTCTCTATGGAGCAGCGGTAGAAGGTCACTAACATCTCTTGTAGTAGTCTGGCCTTCTTCAGTCTCCTCAGGAAAAACAGCCGCTGCTGTGCCTTTTTCACCTGTGCAGTGGTGTGTGTCGTCCATGTGAGGTCCTCAGAGATGTGTGCTCCCAGGAATCTAATGCTGGACACCCTCTCCACTCTCTCACCGCTGATGAAGACCTGAAGAGTGAAGTCCTCAACCTGGGATCTCCTGAGGTTGATGACGATCTCCTTGGTCTTCTCAGCATTCAGAGAGAGGTTGTTCTCTGAGCACCAGTCCTCCAAGTTCTGTATCTCTGCTCTATAGGCTGATTCGTCACTGTTAGTGATCAGCCTGACCACAGTCGATCATCTGCAAATTTCACAATGGTGTTGGTGTCAAATGCAGGGACGCAGTCATGTGTGAACAGAGAGTACAGGATGGGACTGAGCACACACCCCTGTGGTGTGCCTGTGCTCAGGGTGATGGTGGAGGATGTGTGGGGGCCAGGTCTCACTGCCTGAGAGCGTTCTGTGAGGAAGTCCTGGATCCAGTTACAGAGCTGTGGGCTCCACCGAGCTGGTGGAGTTTGGTGGTAAGTTTGCTAGGGATGACTGTGTTGAAAGCAGAGCTATAGTCCACAAATAACATCCTCACGTATGTGCCCTGTCTCTCCAGGTGAGTCAGAGTGGTGTGAAGAGCGAGGGAGATGGCATCCTCTGTGGATCTATTTGCTCTGTAGGCAAACTGGTGTGGGTCTAGTGTGGCTGGGATGGAGATGTTGATGTGTGAGAAGACCAGTCTTTCAAAACACTTCATTACCGTTGGAATAAGGGTCACTGATCTATAGTCATTCAGGGAAGTGATGTTTGACTTCTTTAGCACTGGCATGATGATGGCTGATTTCAGGCACTTTGGGACTGTTGCCAGAGACAAAGACAGACTGAAGATGTCTGTGAAGACTCCAACTAGTTGTCCTGCACAGTCCCTGAGAACCCATCCTGGGAAATGGGCAGGGCCTGCAGCTTTTCGGGGGTTGATTCTGCTCAGTGTGTGCTGTACATTACGTGTGCTCAGTGCCAGAGTCTGTTCCTCCCCTGTGATTGGGATCGTGGTCCTCCTCCCTCTGTCTCTGTTGTCAAACCGAGCAAAGAAGTTGTTGAGCTCTGATGCCTTGCCACATCCCTGAAGGCAAAATGACTCCGCACCGGATCCCCACCGGAATGGATCCACAAAACGGATCCAGAACGGAGTCCACTTGCACACCGCAACAGATCCGGAATGGATAAGCATTACGGATCCAGAGCAGATCTGCTGCAGACCCAATCCATATCTGCTCATTCACCACCTTATCCGCCCCGGATCCATTTTGGACCTGCCCATTAAGGCGCACCTCTGCGCTGGATTTGTTTTGGACCTGGTTCATGATGGTACTCCTTTGGGCCAGATCCTTATAAAAACTAGCAACCGACATATCTAATAAATGTATCTGTATCTGTCGTAGTTTTTTGTACATAATAGCAACAATAAAACACTACTGTTACAGCTGTAAGAGATACATCAGTTGTGAAACATAAATGCAGTTTCAAATCACTAAAGAATTTTTATCCATTACGTATCCATCAAATTCTAACTATATAAAAGTTGACTATAAATTCACTGAATAAATCATGTGGGCAATAGTGGGAAAATAATTCAGATTCAGATTCAGAGAACTTTATTGTCATTCCTTCTACGTTCAGGTACGTATTAGGAACGAGATTACGTTGCACCAGCTCAGAAGATCACAGTAGAGGTAGAGAAGGAACAGTAGAGAAGGGAAAAACCACAATAAGGTACAGAAAAATAAAATTACCATAAAAATAAGGATAAAAATAACATAAAAAATACACAAAGTATTTACAAATAACAAAGTAAGTATTTTCAGCGAGACTGTGCATAGTGGAGGTTGAGGACGGTAAGAAACATACACATATATATTTATATATACACCGATATATCTATATCTTTCCAATATATACATTTTTTAAAAATATATATATTCAAGATTCAAGATTCAAGAGTCTTTATTGTCATTATGCAAGCATAACAAAATTTTTCAGAGAATCTCGGCTTAAGGCACGCATATAAATAACACAAGTACTTAAAAAAGAACACTTATGAAAATATAAACACAAAGTAAGTAAAGTAAGTAAAGTAATAAAGTGCAGCTTAGTGCGGTCCAGTGTATGGAAGCTGTCAGTGTTGATTGTCTTCTGTGTGGTTGTCACCAGGGATGTGTGTGTGTGTGTGTGTGTGCGTGTGTCTGTGTTGGTGTGAGTGAGTGTGTGTGTGAGAAGGTGGGTGTATGTGGCTGGAGGGGGGAGGGTGCCTGTGTGAGGGTTCTGTAGGGGGGTTGAGTGTTTCACTGCGGGGGGGCTATTGTTTTAACAGCTCTGGGGAAGAAGCTGTCCCTGAGTCTGTTTGTGCTTGTTTTAATGTTCCTGTACCGCTTTCCTGAAGGAAGCGGTACAAACAGTGAGTTGCCTGGGTGGGTGGGATCGGTCGCAATGCGTCTGGCCCTTTTCTGGACTCGGGCAGTGTACACTGAGTCCAGATCTGGTAGACGACAGCCTACAATCCCCTGTGCTGTCCTCACCACCCGGGCTAAGTCCTTCCTGTCCTGTGCTGTGCAGCTGCCATACCACACTGTCACACTGAGACACAGGATGCTTTCGATCGTGGCCCTGTAAACGTTTGTGAGCAGCTGAGAAGACAGTCCAGTCCGCTTCAACTTCCTGAGAAAGAAGAGCCGTTGTTGGGCCTTTTTCACCAGGTGTGAAGTGTTCACAGACCAGGAGAGGTCAGAGGAAATGTGGATGCCCAGGAACTTTATGCTGTCCACACGCTCCACCGCCTCCCCATGTATGCAGAGAGGAGCGTGTTCAGTCTTCCTGGACCTCCTATAGTCCACTATGACCTCTTTGGTCTTGCTGATGTTCAGGATGAGGTTATTCCTGTTACACCACTGTGTTAGATTCTGGACCTCTTCTCTGTAGTGGGTCTCATCATTGTTGGATATGAGACCCACCACAGTGGTGTCGTCCGCAAACTTCACAACCATGTTTGTGGAGTGGATGGCAGAGCAGTCGTGTGTGAAGAGTGTGGAGAGGGCAGGGCTGAGCACACAACCTTGCGGCGTGCCAGTGTTGAGGATCAGTGGGGCAGATGTAGACTCTCCTATCCTCACCACCTGGGGCCTGTTGGTTAGGAAGTCACTGATCCAGGAGCAGAACGGTGTTGATAAACCCAGGTTATGGAGCTTCAGGGCCAGCATGTCCGGGGGAACAGTGTTAAAGGCTGAGCTGAAGTCCACAAATAGCATCCTAACATAGGTGTTAGTATGCTGCAGGTGAGTCAGGGCCGTGTGAAGTGCTAACGAGACTGCATCCTCCGTAGAACGGTTCTCCCTGTAGGCAAACTGGAGACTGTCCAGGCCAGCGGGGATGGTGTCCTTGGAGGATCCTCTCGAAGCACTTCATGATGACTGGAGTCAGAGCGACAGGCCGGTAATCGTTGAGGCAGGTGATGGTTGGTTTCTTGGGCACAGGCACAATGATGGAGGACTTTAGGCATACAGGGACCATGGAAAGCTGCATGGACAGGTTGAAAATGTCCAGAAAAACTCCTGCCAGTTGGTCAGCGCATGACTTCAGGGTACGACCTGACATCTTGTCTGGACCTGCAGCCTTGTTGATGTTGATCCTCCTCATGGCGGAGGTCACTTGGTGCAGCTGCAGGACGAGAGGCTGATGCTGCACCTCTGGCTGAGGTAGATGTACAGTCCTTCTGCAGCCTGGAGAGTCGAAGCGTGCAAAGAAACTGTTTAAGGTGTCAGGCAGAGTGGGGTCATGGCCGACCTGTTGGTCGCTGCGCTTGTAGTCCGTGATGGTCCTTATACCTTTCCACATGTTGTGTGGGTTGTTGTCATTGAAGTGCTCCTCAATGCGCTGCTTGTACCTGTGTTTTGCCACCTGGATGCCCTTTTTCAGATCTTTCCAGGCCCTGCTGTAAGCCAGCCTATCTCCTGATCTATAGGCTGCATCCCGGGCTTTTAGCAGGGTCCGCACTGTGCTGTCCACCCATGGCTTCTGGTTAGGAAAAACCGTGATTGTCTTTGTGGGTAGGACAGCATCAGTGCAAAAGTGAACATAGGACAGCGCAGATGACGTGTATTCCTCAAGATCAGCGCCTGCTTTGAACACACCCCAGTCTGTTTGCTCAAAACAGTCCTGTAAGGCTGAAGAAGCCTCCTCAGTCCAAACCTGGATGGTTCTGGTGGTGGGTTTGGTCCTGCAGATCAGAGATTTGTAGGCAGGGATCAGCTCCACAGAGATGTGGTCTGACATGCCAAAATGAGGAGCTGCTGCAGCCTTGTATGCTCCTGGGATGTTGCAGTAAACCTGGTCCAGTATATTGTAGTCTCTGGTTGGAAAGTGAATGAATTTGTGGAATTTGGGGAGAACAGCTTTTAATTCCACATGGTTAAAGTCTCCAGCCACGATCACAGCCGCCTCTGGATTAGCGTTCATTTGGCTGCTAATCAGGCAGTACAGCTCCTCCAGCGCTAACTTAGCATTAGCTCGCGGTGGTATGTAGGCCGCTACGATCATGACAGAGGTGAGTTCTCTAACCTGACCCTAACCTGTTTAAACGGTCTGCACTTCACTGCCAGATATTCCAAATCGGGGGAGCAGAAAGTTCCAATTATGTTCGTTGCTGTACACCACGAGTTGTGAATGTACAGTGCTAAACCTCCCTCTTTGGTCTTGCTTGAAGCTGCAGTCCTGTCGGCCCGGAACAGAGAGCGCCCCGCTAGCTCCACCGCTGCATCGGGGATGTTGTTATCCAGCCAGGTCTCGGTGAAGATCGCTACACAGCTGTCAATCTTACGTGAGACGATCCTCAGTCGAATCTCGTCCAGTTTGTTGACGAGTGACCTGGCGTTGGCGAGGAGGAGACTGGGCAAAGCCGGTCTGTGTGGTTTAGCATGTAGCCTAGCACGCAGCCCGCTCTGCTTGCCCCGCTTTTGTTTACGTTGTCTCCTCCGTCTTCTAGGCCACAGAGGGGGGATGGCAAGAGCCTCTGTGGTCCGCTGCAGCTCGGGTGGAATAAAATCCAGCTTTGGGGGTGCATAGAGTGCAGAGTTTTTCCCCAATTCCCACAATTCAGCCCTTCTGTACTGGATTAAAGCTTCAAGTCTTTGAAATGCGAGTGAAAACACGAACAAAAACACTAATACAAACATAGAAAGCCGAGAGCCTCGAGCCGCTGCGTGCATCCGCGCCGCCATCTTGGTCGTATAATATATATTTATTTATATATACATACAGCCATTAATATTTATAGTATGTTATTGTTATTATTATTTTTTATTTTTTTAATTAAAGTATAAAAGTGTACTGTATATATATATATATATATATATATATATATATATATATATATATATATATAATAGTATTCATTATAGTGTTTATTATATAGTAATTGCACATGTTCAGGGTGGAATAAATAAATATACACAGGAACTATTGCACATGTAATGCAGCAGCTGAGTTGAGGATTAGACTGTTACTTCTGCACCAGTCCACCAGCCGCTCCACCTCCTGTCTGTATGCTCTGTCATCATTGTTTTGGATGAGGCCCGCTACCGTTGTATCATCCGCATACTTGATGATGTGGTTGGTAGTGGATCTGGAGATGCAGTCGTGGGTCATCAGAGTGAAAAGCAAAGGGCTCAGGACGCAGCCCTGAGGGGAGCCAGTGCTCAGCCTGATGACAGAGGAGGTGTTCTTCCCCACCCGGACAGACTGGGGGCGGTTGGTGAGGAAGTCAAGCAGCCAGTTGCACAGGGTGGTGTTAAATCCAAGTGTCAGTTTTCTCACCATGTTCTGGGGGATGATTGTGTTGAATGCTGAGCTGACGTCCACAAACAGCATTCTCACATGGGTGTTTTTCTCCTCCAGATGTTGAGAGCTCAGGTGGAGAACAGAGGAGATGGCGTCCTCTGTTGAGCGGTTAGGGTGGTAAGCAAACTGACACGGGTCGAAATTGGGAGGGAGTTTGGTGACCATGTGCTGCCTGATGAGCCTCTCGAAGCACTTCATCATGATGGGGGTGAGTGCAACGGGGCGGTAATCATTTAAACAGGAAACTGCAGGTTTTTTTGGTACTGGCACAATTGTGGCTGTCTTGAAGCATGATGGCACAGTTCCCTGTTTCAAGGAGCTGTTGAAGATGTCTGTCAGAACCGGGGCCAGCTGGTCTGCACACCCCTTGAGCAGCCGACCAGGTATGTTGTCTGGTCCTGCTGCCTTCCGGGTGTTGATGTTTTTTAAGGACCTGCGGACTGCCACCGCTTCAAGCTTCAGTGCCTGTTCATCTGGGTGGGGCTCTGCCTTCTGTGCTGGTGTCGTGTTCAGTGCCTCAAACCTGCTGAAGTGTTTGTTCAGTTCATTGAGGAAGTCAGTGTCATCCTTACCAGGCACCTGGGCTGCTCTGTAATTTGTGATGGCCCGGATACCCTTCCACATGTTCCTGGTGTTGGTGGAGTCGTGGAAACATTCCTGGATTTTCCGTCCGTATGCGCGCTTTGCTGCCCTGATGGCTCGGTTGAGGTTGGCTCTGGCTGTTCTGAGAGCCGTCGAGTCCCCGGATTTAAAAGCATCGTTCCGTGCTCTCAACATAGCACGCACCTCTGTGGTCATCCAGGGTTTGTGGTTGGCCCAGGTTGTGATGTTCCTGATGATACTGACGTCCTCCATGCACTTCTGTATGTATCCTGTTACAGTTGTTGCATACTCCTCCACGTTGATGTGCTGGTCTTGTGTTGCTGCTGCTCTGAACATGTCCCAGTCTGTGCTTTCAAAGCAGTCCTGTAGAGCTTCCATGGCTCCTTCTGGCCAGACCCTCACCTGCTTCACCGACGGTTTCCCTCTAATCAGCAGGGGCCTATATGCTGGAATAAGCCTGACGGAGAGGTGGTCGAGTTGCTGATGGAGCGGTAGAGAATGTTTAGAGCCTCTCTGGTGTTAGCGCTGGGGGGGATATAAACAGCTGTGAGGTAGACATTGCTAAATTCCTGGGGCAGGTAAAACGGACGGCATTTCACAGTCAGAAACTCTACATCCTGAGAGCAGTGAGTGGATATGGCAGTACCGTTGTTGCACCATCTGTTGTTGGTATAGATGCATACACCACCACCGCGGGATTTACCTGTCAGCTCACGGCTCCTGTCCAACCGGAAAATAGTTAGCTCCTCCATGCTAACGGCCGCGTCTGGAATGGATGGTTGTAACCACGTCTCCGTCAGGATAATGGCGCTGCAGTCTCTCACCTCCCTTTTTGTTGTGAAGTCCAGTTGTAAGTAGTCCAGTTTTGTTTCGAGGGAGTGTACGTTAGCGAACAGGATGGATGGTAGCGGGGTCCTGCACGGGTTAGCCTTTAGCTTGGCTGTTAGCCCCCCTCGGCAGCCACGCTTCTGTTTCCTATAGCGCCGCTTGTGTCTCCTCCAGCAGTGGCCGGTGTGTGTGGTTGGTCTCGGTGCTGCGTAGGCCGCTGGGGCGTCCCGCCGTAGCAGTCCGTGGTTGCGACGTAGCAGTCCATAGTTGCGAAGACGCTCCGTTGCTGCGGCATCTACACTACCATCTCTTTGAAAATTGAATCGAAGGCAACTGGACATATGTTTGTCTGGGAAGACGTTTCGCCTCTTATCCAAGGGGCTTCATCAGTTCATACGCATCGGTCTATCTAGTCCGCACTAGTCTGAGTCAGACTAGTGCGGACTAGAGAGAACTATGACCTGGATGAATGAGAACATTCACAGACACTACACTACCATATTTACTGTACAGTTGTAATTCTAGTAACGTCTTACGTTCATACGTTAGTCTGTTTGTCGCAGACTGAAGGTTATGCTGAAAATACGTAGAAAGAGCAGAAAAAACAGGATCACTATCGCGAGCCGGTACAGACGCTGCTGAGCAGAGCGCCGCCATCTTGTCACAACAAAAAGCAACCATAAAGGATTATTGTATTTTTATTTCATGAATATTCTATATGTTCTTATCAAAATGCTAAAGAACAACAAAACAAACCAAAACACAAACAAAAGATTAATCTATTCTTGGGGAGGGGTAACAGTGGGTCACTTCCTTACACTCCCCCTGTCTGCAGCCAGGTTGAACCAGCGGATGGCATGTTTAAAAATTTCCTCATCCGTGGCAGCACGAGAGACATTTTTTCTCATTGCATCTGTAGTCACAGATAAACATTTTTAGACAGGCAAATCTACATTTTTTACTATAGCTAGATGAGAAACATCTCTCAATATGCTGGTTAACTTAAGCAGGAGCAGTGTCTTAGTAGACATTTTTCTGGAAGGCTTTTTGGTGTTCAACCCTAGTTGGGGTTCAGGAAGCAGACACCCTCACTAATTTTAAAATTAAGCTTAAAACCTTTCTTTTTGACAAAGCTTATAATTAGTTGTTACAGTTTTTGTTATTTTAGTTATTATGACTAAACCTGTAGCAACTGAACCATCCCTTAGTTATGCTGCTATAGGCCTAGGCTGCTGGGGGACTTCCCATGATCCTCTGTGCACCTCTCTTCTCTCTTTCTCTCCTCAGACCCACTCTCACATTTATTAGCCTTTATTCCATATCATTAACTCTGTGTCCTCTCTCTCCTGTAGTCCTGTGCTTGTTTGTCTCTGGTCTTTCTTTCTCCGTACTTTTCTGCATCTCTGGCTCTGCATGTTCTCTGTCTGTGGTCCTGGCTCCACCAACCTGCTGCTGTTTATTGTCCACAATTATCCATTTCTAACACATTACTATGTTTAATGTTCCACTCTGCAACAAATAAATTTAGGATTAATATTCTATGCAGACTGTAATGGAAATGATTACCAATTATGACAGCTTTTGCTTCTGTACTCTGTTCCCTATCATAACTGTAATCTGCTGAGCACACAGTATCCACTAACTGCTCACTAACTGTAATCTTAATGCTGGCTGTCTAACGTTGTCCATTGCCAACCCTGTTTGTATCGTGTTTTATATGCTGCATGTCCTTCTCCTCCTATCCTCCATTCCCAGCTGTCCTATCTTCCTTCTTTTCCTCCTTTCACCCAGCCCAGCCATCGGCAGGAGGGTCCCCCATATGAGCCAGGTTCTGCTCAAGGTTTCTTCCTGTTAAAAGGGAGTTTTTCCTTGCCACTGTTGCCTTAAATGCTTGCTCTGGGGTCAGGCTCTGGGTCTCTGTAAAGTGCTTTGAGACAATTTTGATTGTGGAAGGCGCTATATAAATAAAACTGAATTGACAAGGGGATGAGGGCTCTGAAGAGGACTCAAATGCACGACTCGAGCACACAGGAATGAGAGGCAAAGAGCAGGTCTTTAATCCAAACAGAGTCGGTACACAGTAAGGCAGTCCAAACACAGGCAGAGGTATCAAAGTCGCGAGGCAAAGGGAAAAACCGTAAGAAAACTAACCAGGTCAAAACACACAGGGAGAAACACAAGGAACGAATGCCGGAACGCTTGACTGAACAGACAAAGACGATCTGGCAGAGAACAAAGGAGAGGGCAGGATTTAAATACACTAGGAGGCGGGGAAACAATGAAACACAGGTGCAACACATTAGGGGCAGGGCAGGTAATCACTGAGGCGGGAAACACAGGAGGACAGGAAGTGAATCTACAAAAAAAAGACAAAGGGGTTAGCACTTTCAAAGTAAAACAGGAAACTAAACTGGTATAGAGGAACACAGTCAAACAGGACATGACTCTGGAGCTGGATGTGACATGAATTGAGTTGAATTGATTGGTTGGAACAAAAACCTGCAGCCATGTGGCCCTTTGTGGACAAGGTTGAAGATTCAACGAGCGGATACAGATTGGGTCTGCACCAGATCCGGTCCAGATCCATTTTGCGGATCCATTCTGGATCCGATGGTATCTCCGGTGCGGATCTGGTACAGAGTCATTTTGCTATTAGGGAGACCTCTGCCGTAACGTCTGACTCTGAAAAGCACACTCGCTGTCCAGATCTACTCGGGGTCAGCAATGGGACTGCTGGTTGACAGCGCGCTGTCTGTAGGCGGGCTGTATCTTGTGTGCATGTCTGAGAGTGTCCAGCGGAGGTGCTGACTTGAGTGCGAATCTGCCCGGAATCTTCTGCTATCTGGGATGCTTCTGGTGTCGGTGCTGTAGATTAGTGTCTGGCAGTGCTGTGTTGTCACCAAATTTAAAGGCATTATTGAGTGCTTTTGTAGATTTTTGACCACCTTGTTCATCCACTGTTTCTGGTGACTGTGACATTTTCTACACAGCTGTCAAAGTAGAAGAGTACAGTGGCTGTGTATTCTTCCAGGTCCAGCTCTGAGCCGTGGATAGCTGCATGTGCGAACCCAAATGGATGAGGGGCCTGTATGCTGGTACCAGAAACAGAGGGGTGGTCAGATTGTCCAAGTGGGGGGTTGGGGAATGCTCTGTATGTGTTAGGTTAGGTTTGAGTGTTATAGAGGACCCAGAAGCTGACCACAGGCTGATGGCAGGGAAAGGACAAATTTAATGGGGAAGAACAAACACAAAGTGAGTCCAAAACTTTCTGAACTGATAGGAGAGGGGAGGCTGAGATGGCGTGGCTGACAGGTTACTGGCTGGAGGAGCAGTCTGGAACACTGGAGGGTTTCTGAGGGGAAGAGCAGCAGAGAGCTAGAGTTACTTGACAGAATACTAGGTTAATCCACTAGGGATTCACTAGAAGAATAGTTTACTAGGCAGCGAGAGAGTTACCACTGAGGGTAGGACAATCCAGCGTCAAAGTGAAGCCCAGCTCTGGCTTAAAAGGAGTGAAGACCGGAAAATGAGGTGCAGGTGTGCCAACCTCCAGCCAGCAGGAAACCACGCCTCTCCACTCTAATAGGAAGGAACCTCCCACAGAAGGCAGAGGGAACAAACACCAAAGCACAAGCACAAGAAACAGCCAAACCCCCATATGCATAACACAAACCCCGTAACATAACAGTATGAGTCCTTCACATTGGTGTACACCCGGTCCAGAGCATTTGAGCCTGTGGTGGGACACTGCACATGCTGGTAGAATTTGTGGAGCATGGTTCGTAGGTTGACTTGGTTGAAGTCTCCTGCTGTCCTGACCTGTTTTCAGTAAGACTGCACACTGTCTTCATTTCATTGGAGACTTGCATGGGTGGGTGTTATGTGATGAGAACTGGGACTTTGGACATCTTTACTAAGTCTAAGAACACTGTCACAATTTGATGCTCTTTATACACTGTTGCTGACCCTAGCAAGGAAACACAGAGGTGGCTGATGAACCTAAGGATGTCTCAGCTAGGTTTTTGGGTTAAATTCAAGTCCATCACTAACTGCAACCTTGTTAATAAACGTAGTTGAATTTACATGTCTCCGACAGTGCCAACAAAAACTGAATACAATGATCTTCAGTGTATCATGAACCTGTTTAACAAAACCATTATTATTTAACCAAATAATCATAAATCATGACATATTTTGGTAGCTTTTGGACTCTTAATGCAATGTGATTATCCATGGATAGTCCTGCTTGTGTTTTCAGATGTTGTTTTTAGGGCTGTCAAGAGATTAAAAAAATTAAGAGATTAATTAATTGTGATCTGTAATTAATTGATCTAATTAATCTCATTTTTAATCTTTCCTTAAAATTTCTGAGAATATCCCTCAACTTGAGGTATTTTTCATTTAAATTCATTATTACATTATTGTGGCAGATCTAAAGATTGATATAGAACAAAAAAATGACTTTATAAAGTCATTTGTTTTTAAACACACTTGAACAGATGCATCCATTTACATTCTGCTGTGTTCTTTTGTCAAACTCCAAATAATTAGGAAATACAAATAAAATAAAACATCAGGTCCTTATAAAGTGCCATAAGTTAACATAAAAAAGTAACAACAGTTTTCTGAGTAATACAACACTAAACTTGTTGCTTTTACTCTGCTTCAGATAATAAAAAATAAATAAAACAGACCCATCAATCACAGTGCTGTAAGTTAGGACATCAAAAGTAACATAGTTCATCACAAAGTGCTGAAATAACATCAAGCAATCACTTCTAGTAGGCTACAGAGGACATAGCAGCTATGCTGACCTCGTGCCTCTTATTTCTCCTTCAGCCAGTCACTGAGACAGACCAGCTTGGTCGCATTTTCTGGGAGCAAGGTTGCCCTTTTCTGTTGCACTATGTGGCCTGCGAGGCTAAACACTCTCTCACAGGGTACGGAGGTTGCCAGGGAGGCCAGGTACTTGCGTGCTAGGACTGACAGCTTTTCATAGGCTCCCGAGTGAGCATACCACCACTGCAGGGGACAGTCATCAATACTGATGCTGGGCTCTGCTCTGTAGCGCTGCAGCTCTCCAGACTCCATCTTCTGAGTCAGAGTCAGACCCCAGCAGGAGAATGCTCCTCCTCTTCTTCTGAGCTGGTCCATCATCCTCTGTGGAGGGCTGGAGAGTAGCTGCTCTTCTGGGCTCTGCTACTTGGAGCATGTTCTCCAGACTGGTCCACACCTGAATGAATGAATGGATAAATGGATGGGTGGATTTGAAACGTGGATCCAGTGCTGTGGCCACCTTGAACCATGTCTCGTTGGCATCAGCTTGCCGTGCTGCCAGGTCCTTCTGGAAGGCATTCTTGAATTTCACCATGTAGGCTGGATCATCATCAGTGATGTCCATGACACAGTCCAGATGGCGAAAAGCAGGCAGCACTACAGAGCAAGAGATGTAGGTCTCACCACCCAGCAGCTCAGGCACATACCTGCAGAGGTGGATAAGTTTGCAAATTTGCTGGATATTTAAATTAAAGTGTAACTGATTTTCAATTTCCAACAATTGTCTTTAAAAGTAACTACCTAATGTTCATTCATTTTTAGATTACACGTGACTGTAGTTTATTTCATGAAAATGGACAAGTGTTTATTTGAGCTTACCTGCATGGTTCAAGCAGGACCACCAGCCTCTGCAGTTTCCCCCACTCAGCTTCGTTTGGCATGACCATGATCTGTGGCTGTCCAACATAGCCTGGATAGCCTCTCGGTTGCGTAGGAGGCGTGACACCATTGAAGGTGTCGAATTCCATCTGGTCGATACGACTTGTATAAGTTGCTCGCTCTTTTTTCCAAGTACTACTTGTTGGTGGTTAAGTCCTGTGGTACTTGCAGGGCTTTGTCTGAAATGGCCAACAAACTTGCAGCACTTTGCCAGGTCCTCTGGAGAATTTCAATTCAACTCAATTTTATTTATATAGCACCTTCCACAATCAAAATTGTCTCGAAGCGCTTTACAGAGACCCAGAGCCTGACCCCAGAGCAAGCACTTAAGGCAACAATGGCAAGGAAAAACTCCCTTTTAACAGGAAGAAACCTTAAGCAGAACCTGGCTCAAATGGGGGACCCTCCTGCCGATGGCTGGGCTGGGTGAAAGGAGGAAAAGGAGGAAGATAGGACAGCTAGGAATGGAGGAGAGGAGGGGAAAGACATGCAGCATAATACAAACAGGGTTGGCAATGGACAATGTTAGAAGGTCAGCATTTAGATTACAGTTAGTGAACAGTTAGTGGATAATGTGTGCTCAGCAGATTACAGTTATGTTAGGAAACAGCACGGAGGCAAAAAGCTGTCATGACTGGCAATTATTTACATTACAGTCTGCATAGAATATTAATCCAATATTTATCTGTAGCATAATGGAACATTAAACATGTTAGAAATGGATCATTGTAAACAATAAACAGCAGCAGGTGGGTGGAGCCAGGACCATAGAACATGCAGCTCCGGAGACAGAGATACCTGCAGAAAGGTATAGAGACAGAGAGACCAGAGAGAAACAAACACAGGACTACGGGACAGAGAGGACACAGAGTTAATGACATGGAATAAAGGCTAATAAATGTGAGAGTGGGTCTGAGGAGAGAAAGAGAGAGAAGGAGAAGTGCACAGAAGATCATGGGATGTCCCCCAGCAGCCTAGACCAATAGCAGCATAACTAAGGGATGGTTCAGTTGTCTGAGCCAGCCCTATTAAGGGCTATATCCTTAACTGTAACAGTGTCTATAGAGATAATTGTGACTAACTATAAGTTCAGTCATAATAACTAGGACTGTAACTACAACTAATTATGAGCTTTGTCAAACAAAAAGTTTTTAAGCTTAATTTTAAAATTAGAGAGGATGTCTGCTTCCCGAACCCAAACTGACAGTTGGTTCCACAGGAGAGGGGCCTGGTAGCTAAAGGCTCGGCCTCCCATTCTACTTTTAGAGATTTTGGGAACCATAAGCAAACCTGCATTCTGGAAACCAAGCAATCTGTTGGGATAATATGGTACTATCAGCTCTTTGAGATATGAAGGAGCCTGGCCATTGAGGGCCTTATATGTAAGGAGAAGGATTTTAAAATCAATTCTGGATTTTACAGGAAGCCAATGAAGAGAAGTTAGTACAGGAGTAATATGATCTCTCTTGCTAATTCCAGTCAGTACTCTTGCTGCAGCATTTTGGATCAGCTGGAGGCTTTTTAGAGAGTTAACTGGACATCCTGATAATAGGGAATTATAGTAGTCCCGCCTAGAAGTAACAAAAGCATGGACTAATTTTTCAGCATCACTCTGCGACAGAATGTTCCTAATCTTACTGATATTGCACAGGTGAAAGAAGGCAGTCCTAGAGACATGTTTTATATGCGAGTTAAAGGACAAATCCTGATCAAATATAACTCCAAGGTTCCTCACAGTCATACTGGAGGCTCAATTAATGCCAGATAAACTGTTTCTGAGGTGTTTGGGACCAAACAAAATAACCTCAGTTTTGTCTGAATTAAGAAGAAGAAAGTTACAGGTCATCCAGGCTTTTATGTCTTTAAAACATGCCTGAAGTATGGCTAACTGATCTGTTTGGTCTGGCTTCATAGATAAATATAGCTGGGTATCATCCACATAGCATTATTTCATGCTTCCTTATAATATTGCCTACAGGAAGCATGTATAAGATGAACAATATTGGTCCAAGCACAGAACCCTGTGGAACTCCATGCCTTACTCTGTTATGTATGGAGGAATCATCATTAACATGAACAAACTGGTATCTATCTGATAGATATGATTTAAACCAGCCTAGTGATGCTCCTTTAATCCCAATAACATGTTCCAATCTTTCTAATAGGATGCTATGATCAGTAGTGTCAAATGGAGCACTAAGATCTAGCAGGACAAGTACAGAGACAAGTCCATTGTCTGATGCTATGAGAAGGTCGTTGGTAACTTTCACCAGTGCTGTTTCTGTGCTATGATGAACTCTAAATCCTGACTGAAAAAGTTCAGACTGTTTCTATGTAGATGGTCACACAACTGAGTTGCAACAGCCTTTTCAAGAATTTTAGAATTAAAGGGGAGATTGGATATAGGTCTATAGTTTGCCAAAATGTCAGAGTCCAGAGAAGGCTTTTTAAGTAAAGGTTTGATAACTGCAACCTTAAAAGCCTGTGGAACATATCCTGTTACCAAAGAGAGATTTATCTGGTCTAATATGTTAGTGTCAATCAAAGGCAAAACATCTTTAAGAAGTCTGGTCGGGATAGGATCCAAAAGACTTAGATCTATGGGAGAGAAACTGTCTAACGACATATCAGGACTGGCAGACATTTCTAATGATGCTGTTCTTGACACGCCTACAACAGTTGTAGGCATGATAAGATGGATTCTATCTCTAATGTCTACTATTTTGTTGCTAAAGAAGCTCACAAAGTCATCACTAGTGAGAGCTAGAGGGATGCATGGTTCAACAGAGCTATGGCTCTTTGCCAGCCTGGCTACAGTGCTGAAAAGAAACCTAGGGTTGTTCTTGTTTTCCTCTATTAATGATGAAAAATAGGCAGTTCTTGCCTTACGAAGGGCTTTTTTATACGTTATGAAGCTGTCTTTCCAGGCTAGGCGGAATTCCTCTAAATTAGTGGATAACCACTTCCTTTCCAGCTTTCGTGATGCTTTAAAGTATGTATTTGTGAATCATACCATGTCTCATGAACTGGCTGTTCACAGCAAAAGAAGGGAGATCACACAAACAGGTGGTTGGATAATCAAATAAATTTATTTAAAGTATAAGAAAACTTAATTTCAAAAGTTAATATAGGAATCTGTACTGTCAGTGATGTAATGGGTGTAGGCATGGGTGAAAATGTTGGATGTAAAAGTACCCAAACAGAAAACAAAATAACCAAACCTTACCAACCAAAATCTACATGCTGGAGTGAAAGAGAGAGAGAGAGCACCAGCCTCTCCAGCCCCCTTTTATGGCTGAGTGAAAGTCAGCTCAGGTGTGGCTCAATCAGGAGGACACACCCCTGCTACTCTGTCTATAATCTGAGGGAAAGGGGAAAAAGAAAGGAAAAAAAACACCAACAACAAACCCAGGACCACAGAGTAGGAGGGATCATCACACCATGGAGCTAGCTTCCTCTGATTAATGACCTTCTCTTTCAAAGGGGCAACAGAGTCAAGGGTTGAACGTAATGAAGCAGTAGTACTATCAACTAGTACTATCAACAAGATAGTCTATATCTGCTGGTGTAAAGTTTAGGCCATTGCCTAAATGGCCTAAACATGGCAACAGAGATAATAAAGATGGAATAACTTCCTTATATTTGGTAACAGCATTATCAGACAAATATCTACAGTAGTTCATTTTTTCCCAGATGCTGTGCAGTTCATTATTGTAAATTCAAATGTTACTAAAGAATGATCAGATAAAACAGGGTTCTGAAAGAATACTGTCAAATATTCAGCTTCTATGCCGTAAGTCAGAACAAGATCAAGGGTGTGATTAAAACAGCGAGTTGGTTTAACATTTTGTAAAAAACCAATTGAGTCTAATACTGAATAGAATGCAGTCTTAAGGCTGTCATTGTGGGTATCAACATGAATATTAAAGTCACCCACTATATTTGCTTTATCTGTACTAAGCACTAAATCAGATAAAAATTCAGTGAATTCAGACAAAAACTCTGAGTAAGCAGCAGGTGGACGATACACCACAGCAAATAGGACTGTTTTTTTCTGTCTTCCAATTTGGATGTGAGAGGCTGAGGATAAGGCTTTCAAATGTGCTATAATTCGGCTTAGGTCTAGGATTAAAAATGATGGCCTCTGCTCAGCCAGGACTGCACTCTTCAAGGGGATCAAGGCTACAAAATACACCTACGCAGATAAAATCCAACAACACCTCTGTGACACAGGAAACACGAGACAAATGTGGCAGGTCCAGGCACTGATGGATTACAAGTCCAGGCGGAGGGTTGAGGACAATGACGCCTTCCCTCCCAACAGGCTCAACAACTTATTTGCATGCTTTGAGGAGCCTAACCCGACAACCAGCAGGAGGGCTGACCCTTCACCATCCGATGGGCCAGCTCACACCATCAGCGTAGCAGATACATGGAGGATCCTGAACAAAGTCAACCTATGGAAAGCAGCGGGCCCAGACAACATCCTGGGACGTGTGCTGAGAGACATCTTCAACATCTCCCTCAGTCAGGCCACCTCTCCTACATGCTTCAAAACATCCACCATAGTACCAGTGGCAAAGAAACCAGTCATCTCCTGCTTGAATGACTACCACCCCATCTCACTAACACCAATTGTGATTAAGTGTTTTGAACGGCTCGTCAAACCATACATCACAGCCAGCCTCCCTATATGATTCTAACCCCTCCAGTTAGCATATTGTCCCAACCGCTCCACAGCGGATGCAATATCCACCACCCTGCACTCAGATCATCATCCCACAGAGACTAGTGGAGAAACTCCTCCTACTGCCACATGTCTCTGGATCCAGGACTTCCTGACCACAGTCTGTACGAGTCGGAAAAAACATGTCCAAACCCATTACGCTGAGCACCAGTTCTCCTCAAGGTTGTGTACTCAGTCCACTACTGTTTCAGACTGAGCACGGTCCCCTCATCATCAGCCATCCCATGGAGAGAGCGGAGAACACCAGGTTCCTCGGAGTGCAGATCTCACAGGACCTGTACTGGAAGAACAACACTTGAGCGATAACAAAGTGGGCCCAGCAGAGAGCACTTCCTGAGAAAGCTGAAAAAAGCCTCTCTCCCCACCAGCATCCTCCGGACTTTTTACAGAGGCGTGGTGGAGAGCATCCTGACATACTGCATGTTCACATGGTACTCCAGCTGCAGTATGGCTGACAGAAAAGCCTTACAGAGAATAGTCAGAAGGGCAGAGAAGATGAGAAAATTAGTTTCTCTCCCCTTTGTCCAAGATCTCTTCCAGAGCTGCTGCAGGAGCAGAGCTCTGAACATCGGTAAGGACTCCTCACACCCTCTCAGATTTTTTGAACGGCTGCCTTCGAGCAAAAGGTATCGAAGTATAAAAGGCAGAACCTCCAGACTCACCTACAGCTTCCTACCACAAGCTGTTAGAGTACTGAACTGCTGAACCACAGACATATCCAACAGCTATTCACAGTCAGCAGAGGATGAATTTAAATCAATGTGTTGATCTTCTGATTAGTGCCACCATCTGGTCAAAATGTTCTCACTGAAAGATCTTAATAGCCTCTTTGAGTGATGTAATCCTGCATAAACATTTTTCTACCATATGTTCACGTGTTTTTGTCTGTGTGCTTCTCACTGGTTTGAAGTGGGTGTGTCTTAGTTGGAAAAAGGAAATGACGTGGATACAGTATATGCAGTCAGAGTTTCACACATTTGAGAGGATGGGAGGTTTCAGTTTTGCATGGTTAACAATATAAACTTTGCACATAACCTTTTTGTGAGAGATTGTGCAAATTTTTATATTTTGTTTAGATTACATTCATGCTGCAAGGGTTATGAACCCTTTGGGTTCACAATGGTGTTCAGAACGGTGTTCACAGCCCTGGGGAAGAAACTTTCCCTCGGTCTGGAAGTTCGAGTTTTTTTGGACCTGTACGTCCTTCCAGAGACCGGAGGCAAAGAGTTTGTTACCAGAGTAGGTTGGATCTGGACACGGCCAGCATAAACAGAGTGCAAGTCTGGCAAAGGACTCCCCACAATCCCCTGTACTGTTTTAACCACCTGGGTCAGGTCTTTCCTGTCCTGCGCTGTGCAGCTGCCATACCAGACCACCATACTAAGACAGAGAATGCTCTCTATGGTGGTTCTGTAGAAGTTTGTCAGTAGCTGAGAGTGGAGTCCAGCCTGTCTGAGCCTCATGAGGAGAAAAAGCCTTTGCTGTGCCTTCTTTACCTGGTGAGAGGCATTTAGGGTCCATGTGAGGTCAGTGGTGATGTGGATACCCAGGAACTTGATGTTTTCAACTTGTTCAGAGCATGAGCCGTCTTCCTGGATATCCTGTAGTCCACTGCAGTCTTGCTGGTGTTCAGGACCAGGTTGTTGTCTGACCACCACTCAGTCAGGTGCTGGACCTCGTCTTTGTAGTGTCGGATATGAGACCCACTACAGTCGTGTCATCTGCAAATTTCACTATGGTATTTGAAGTGTGGATGGCAGTGCAGTCATGTGTGAACAGGGTAAAGAGGACTGCACTAAGCACACAGCCTTGCAGTGTACCTGTGTTCAGGACCAGTTTAGATGATGAGTAGCTGCCTATTCTGACCACCTGGGGTCTATTGGTCAAAGTGTGCAAAGAAATGGTTCAGGGTGTCAGGGAGAGTGGGTTCATGGCTGACCTGCTGGTTGCCACCCTTAGAGTTTGTTAGGGTGTTGATGCCTCTCCACATGTTCCGAGAGTTGTTGGTGTCAAAGTGCTCCTTGATGTGTTGCTTGTATCGGTGTTTAGCTAGCTGAATACCCTTTTTCAGTGCTTTGCTATAGGCCAGCCTGTCGCCTGACTTGTAGGCAGCATCTTGGGCCTTAAGCAGGGATTGCACAGTACTATCCAGCCATGGTTTCTGATTTTGATAGACCCTGATGGTTTTTGTGGATATGACGTTATCTGCACAATAGTGTATATATACGCTAGGACAGATGATGTGTATTCCCCAAGATCATCACCCTCCTTGAACATCCCCTAGTCTGTGAGCTCAAAACAGTCCTGGAGCATTGAAATGGCCCCCTCACTCCACACTTGCACTGTTTTTACATGTGGTTTTGTCTGGCAGATGAGAGGATTGTCGGCTGGGGTGAGATGCAGTGAGATGTGGTCTGACATGCCGAGGTGTGGACATGCTACTGCTTTGTATGCTCCTGAGGTGTTAGTGTAGACCAAATGGTCCAAATTATTAAACAGCTGTGAGCAGAATGGCAGAAAAGTCCTGCGGCATGTAAAATGGTCTACATTTTACAGCCAGATACTCCAAATCTGGGGAGCAGTGCGTTCTGATGATGTCCACTACTTTTACGGCCCTGTGTGTGATGGCCTTTCAGGGGGTTGTGTTGCTGCTGTTGTGTTGCTGCTGGCAAGCTGGAGAAGGCTTATAAAGGCCCAGCAGGCTTGCCTCGCTCTCTCTTCTCCTGGCCTTCTTAGACTGCAGCTGGGCTCCTTTGTCTGCTGCAGCCATACCTGTGCATTTGTCCAAGACATTGCTGGCTTGCTAATTTGATGTTTACCTACCTATTCCTCCTTAATAAAAAATCGTAAAAATGGTTGAGACTATGTGTGGACTCTCCAATTTGTCAGTCTTTGTGAGCCCGTTGTGACACTACACACACAATCCTCTGCCTCTGCTCTTGCCGGAGGCTGCTATCCTGTCCACTCAGAACATGGAGCGACCTCTAGCTCCACAGCCGTGTCTGGGACATTTCCGTCCAGCCAGGTCTCTGTGATGATTGGGGCCACCGGATTTCGGGTGGTATAAAGTCCACTTTAGCGGTCTTATAATATTCGTAATGTCTCCCAGTGTCCAAGCACTCATCCCTACCATACTGTATTAGCGCGTCAGAGACTTAGTAACCAACACCATACACAAAACATACGAAACAATACAAAAAGCAGAGAGCTGCTGGGTCTACACACGTCACCATCTTAACAGTAGGTCACTGCTTTTTAGAATGGTCAAGATTAAAGAAATCAACCTATGTCTGTTCTCCTTTTTCCAGCCACTGATGCAGGCCTGTCAGAGCAGAGTTGCCTTAGTGGCAGATTCCTCTGTTAGTGACCTCATTAACATTACATCATTAACATGCTGTTGCAAGGCCCATGTGTTTTCCTCCATCCTGGGAGAGTAACCAGGGGCAGCCCCACTCTTCAAACTAAATTACTTGAATTTTTAGGTCTGTATTGAGCTTATTGCTTATTGCTTGCTTATGGCAAGGATAAATATGCTATATTTAGTGAACGCGTAAGTGAAAACAAACAAAAGAACAGCTACTCATTCATTCATTCATCTTCAATGGCGCTTGATCCGTCAGGGTCGCCGGGGGCTTGAGCCTATCCCAGCTGACTATGGGCGAGAGGCGGGGTATACCCTGGACTGGTCGCCAGTCAATCACAGGGCTGACACACAAAATCACACAACCACTCACACTTAAGGGCAATTTAGAGTAGCCAATTAGCCTGATGTGCATGTTTTTGTGATTGTGGGAGAAAACAGGGGTACCCGGTGAAAACCCATGCAGGAGCAGGGAGAACATGCCAACTCCACACAGAGCCCTGACCGGGGATTGAACCTAGAACTCTCTTGCTGTGAGACAACTGTGCTAACCACTGCATCATTGTGCCGCCCTCAACAACAGCTACTCATTCATTCCAATTCACTCACATTTAGCTGTTAGTTAAATACTGACAGGTTTTATGGGGGTTTTTTTCACTTAAAAATATTGTATTTTATGTAAAACAGAAGGAAATAATGAGCCCTCATGATGTTACAAGACTAGGAGCTATTGAATTTATTGGGCAAACCTTGCTACAACCAGCATTCAAGTCACCCTCCAACACACGTACATACACACACACACAAACACGCACACGCACACACACACACAAAGCCAACAAGCTCTCGCCAGCTCTCCCAGTTGATGTGTAGAAATTGGATGCCATTTGTGACAATGTTTTCATACTGTGTGCATGTATGTAAATGACTTTTCACGCTTGGGAGTAAGTTATACAAGGGTGCAGAGAGATGGAGTTGGAATAGTGAAAACAGAAAGAGAGAATACGAAAAATAACATGGAGCAAAAAGCAGGAGCATCCTAATGGAAAGAAACAAACAAATGTGCAGCCAGTGTTTTCTCATAAACTCTGAGTGACTGAATTTTCTAATTTGTCCCTGGCTTTTATTACATGTGCAGTCAGAAGTAACAGATCCTCAGAATACTTGCTAACACATAGCGTGGAGCTGCATCTGTTATAGTCATGCTTTACATATTGCAGTCTTTGTAAGCTTTGTTTGATATTTGAGGTTTTTCAGAAGACAAATGTAAGTGCTGTTTTCTGTGCTTCTCATTTTATTGCCAGATGGATTACTATGCCAGTTAGTTGCTGCTGAGTTGAGTTGCATAATAGGAAGGAAACCCACAGATGATGGCTCTGTTAGCTAATACACATAATAATAATGCTGTGTGGCCTGTGACCTGACAGTCAAGTCCATCTTTCACCTGTTTATGGTTCTTTGATGACACAAACAAAATGACTGAGGAAATATAGCCATATTTAAATTAGTCATAGTTTTTCATTTACCCCCTGAAAGAGGATTTTCCTGCTGTGAATTTTAAGGAGACAGTATGCTTTTTGTAAATTTCACTCAGTTATGTTTTTGGTCCTACATGTAAAAGTTGCAAACTTGAGGTCGTCAGGAGAAATGAGATAAGTGAAAAAAGAAATCAGGTCCCTCATTACTCTGACAGCTTTCTGGTGTTTCCGGGTTCAGAGTGCCTATGAAGTAGGGGCTGTGGCGGACAGCAACGCCAGTGGCTGCAATTTGTAGAAAGCAACAAAGGATATTATATGTATTCTCAGATTGCATACACCAGTATTTATTCCTGGTCTTGGTCTCCATTTCAAGAACTGCCATCCTGACCAGACTCAGACTCAAACTGTGTACTGGCTGACCAGGACTGACAGTTAGACTGCTATTCAAGGTCAGGCATTTCCAGCTTTATTTGCCAGTGTGTTGATTCAGGACTCCAAACTGTCAGTAAGTCAGTAAAATGTTTATCATTCATGGATTATGATTTTGGGGTTACCGTTAGAATGGCCATTCTGATAACAGAGAGACTTCACAGGGAAGAAAATTCCAAGGCGATGGTTGGATATGCAGACACATATATTTCTTTATTTTTTTAACAGCCGCACAGGTACAACGGCAAACCAAAGGTGAGAATTAAACCAGCAACAACAACAGATTTAAAACTGGCGCCCTTTTATACTGCGTTCTGGTAAGTGTAATTGGGTGCATACATTTACAGGTGTTCCCAAATATACCATCATGAGAGAAATGACTTATATGAAAATGTGATTACTATATTTAACCAAAATATTTAAAATAGCCTGCCTGCTGTAATCTAAACCCCAAAACAAACAACATAAATATAATTACAATAAATATATACATAAAGCAATTTCCAGACTCCACTTGGTCGCACCCGGAACGTTCTTAACACTGCCTGCTGACCTAGGGGACTTTTCAGTGACTCACCGTGGAGCGAAAACAAGACAGGTAAAGGTAAGTGTTAAACCATAACTTAATGTCTGTTCAGGCACTTGCACTATTTGCCCCATCTTTCACATAACCTCTTGAGTATAAGTTTCACAAAACTGCATTTACGTCAATTTTGGACAGTCCGCTGCTAACGGAGTCTAACGGACCTCCTCTCCTTTTCAGACGGAGCCGAGTGGCCACCACGGCATCCAACGGAGGCCAACTCCTCAACCATAACAGTTACGATATGTAAAAAAATATTGCTGTTATATGTTTCATAACTAGAAACTTCCCATGTGCAAATACGTTATGTGCAAATGTATATGTGCCAGTCCCCTAATAAAAGTGCCTTCTGTTATTACTGTACATCGTCATGTTATTTATAAAACACAATTAATACCAAAACCACACCGTGTATATTTACAAAACTATACCCGACAGTCACAGGTAACAAAGTTACACTTACAGTTACACTTAACTAGTTACTATTCAGTGATGAGCTGAGGTGATGGGCTTGTGTTTCCACTGAACTGTGTCTACAAACATGATGACATTAAATTCTTTTATCAGTCTTTTTGCACCGTAAAGTAGTCTGCTGCTTTACTAACATTTAGTCAGAGAGAAATATGAAAGTGGAGAGGTTACTTTAGTACTGGTCAACAAAGGAAATAAAAGTTTTTTCTGTCATTTCAGTTTCTTCTTGTAATGTGACATCTAGTTCTGTGATCAATACGTCGTGTTTCAGACAAGTGACAGCCTTGAAACAACACAAGCAGCCAGCAGCATAGAAAAGTCTCTGTAACATCCACAGTGAGCTGAGCGCTCCAAGAATGCGTGTGCGTGTGTGTTGGAGGGTTTGGTCCTCAGTAAAGGTTGACCAAGACTACTAATTAAGAAATTTCATTTTATTTGTGTGGTGCCTCCTGTGGGCTCTGGCATTAAGACCCTTGCATTGATTTGGCTTTGTTTTGTGAGAGAGGTTTTGTGAGAGGCTGGAAATACCTGTGAGTGTGTGTTATGTGTGTGTGTACAATAATGCATGTGTGCCTTACAAATGTTAAGTGTGAGATTTCATCCCAACGCCTTGACAATTGTTACCAGCATTCATTACACACCTCTGACTGGAAAATGCATGCTGTCATTAGTGGAAATGGCAGCTAGTTACTTTAAAGAAAAATATGGCATGAGGCTTGACTGGAGCTTGTAATGATGTATTGTGCACTGCGTGAAACAAAGATGGTAGGCAGAAAACAGAATAAGCCTTTCACACTGGTTAGCTGGGATGAAAGTTCGGGTGCAAATTTACTTGCGATTTTCTGACCAGTATTTTCTTTGTGATTTTAATTACTCTCAATAAATTATAAGGTCTGCAATTTCCTGAGCACTGTTACTGATATTTATATTCAATTTCAATTCAATTCAATTTTATTTATATAGTGAGTAGGTTTGTTAACATTTTGAAAGAAGCCAATTTAGTTTAATACTGAATTGAATTGCTGTATTAAGGCTGTCATTGTCTGTATCTAAGTGAATATTAAAGTGACCAACTATAATTGCTTTACAAAGCACTAAATCAGATAAAAAAATCTCTGAATTCAGACAAAAACTCTGAGTAAGCAGTAGGTGGACTGTACACCACAGCATTTAGGACTTCCAGTTTGGATGTGAGAGGCTGAGGATAAGGCTTTCAAATGTGCTATAACTAGGCTTAGGTCTCGGATTAATGGTTGTGTTTGCACTCAGGGTTGTAGTGCTGTCTGCACAATAATAACAGTAGGGCAGAAAGAGACAGTCTTCAGCTGACCAAAGCATGCACATGCATATCTTGTTTTGGACCTCAGAAGAACACCAGACGCACCTTTTAAAGCTTTACACATTGCAATACTTTTCACTTATTAATGTGTATTATCACATTCAGTTGTTTTTCAGAACAAAAATGTTTAGCACCTGCTATTACAAATTAAGTTTCCGCTTATTCCCCCCTCGCCACAATTATCTGCCTCTGCCACTGGTCACAGTGAGTGACATTTTATTTGTTTGTGCTCGCTGCTCTGTTGCTGTGGAGCTTCGGTGCTCTGTGCTGATCCACTTACATGATTTGCTGCCTGCAGGGTGGCCTGTGATTGGCTTCTCAATTCCATACTTCAATCAACATCATGCTGGCAAGTTGATGTATTTTGTGTACTCATTTATTGGATGCTTTGACTTTCACAACCCTTGTCATTAAGTCTGTTGAATGTTGTCAAGTTCATTATTAACAACATCAGTTTCAGTGCTTTCAAAATTTAAGAAATGAAAAGTGATGTGCTACGACAGTATGCTATAAGCCTAAGAAGATGTTACATATGCTCACTAGAAAGTGAAGACATGATATCAAGGCTACAATATAATTTTTCCTTGCTTGGCTAGTCTGCGTTTGGTCTGATGCACAGGACCAAACACTTTCAAGCACTCTTTCAAAGTGTACATGTCAGTTTGTTTGTTTACACCACAGTAGTGATGCCATTTACTGTCCAAATCTTTTAACTCATACAAAAGGTAGTTGCAAGTCACTAAACTGCTATGGTGTACAGTCCGGTTTGTCAGGAGGTTCCTCTAGAACCCCGTCTACTCTGGAGTCATGGTTTTCCTGCCTACCAAGCCCCACAACACAATTTAACTATCGTACAATCCCAAAGGAACTCTATAGAAACCACATCTCCCTTTGGGCTTGTATGACAAAGCATAAGAAATAATAATGGTGAAATGAAAGCATGGATTTATTTAGTTAAAAAAATGCCTCTCCCATTACGATGTTATGCATTGCATCTGCCTCCACTGACCAAGGGGGTAGTTGTAGGTTTCAGCAGTGAGGATCATATTTACAGCCTGGTACATTTTTTGTTTTTGGTCTGTATTGAGGGAGGGGGGGTTGAATTTTTTTGTACCACAAGCGTTTAGTGTTATTTAGGCTTAATAAATTAGGGCGTGGTTACGTTGAGTGACAGCCCCATAGACAGGCACAGGCAGTTAGCTCTTTGCTAAAGCATCGGCTGGGCTAGGCGGCTACATCCAGAGGCCTCCAGCTACCTCCAGCGGGTTGACAGGGGCTGCAGTGTCCGTGTTTGTTTGCCAATGTTCTGATAGGTTTTTGTGACAATATGGCTTGTTGTAGTGTAGACTGTAGGCTACTAACCGACCATCTAAGGCAGGGGTGTCAAACCTGTCCACAAAGGGCCGGTGTGGCTGCAGGTTTTTGTTCCAACCAATGAAGAGCACACAGTTTGACCAATCAACTGTCTGAAGACTGAGATCAGTTGATTAAATGAGTCAAGTCTGGTGTGCTGCTGCTTGGTTGGAACAAAAACCTGCAGCCACACCGGCCCTTTGTGGACAGGTTTGACACCCCTGATCTAAGGAGTCTGTGTTGCAGTTTTTTCGATAAGTAAATTTCTCACTATTTTACCTGGATGTTTGCACTAATTAACATGTACCAGCATATTTTGCTGCTGGCTTATGACTTAATTGCCGATTTATGGTCGCTGCTGATACAGATAGAGGACCGGAGCGGGTAATGTTAGGAAGGCTGCTGCGGTGTGTTCCGCTCAGAGTCCATTTAGTGTGGGAATACTAGGCTACAACTTTATTTCGTCTCATTTTTCTGTTTAAAAAGTTCAACATTGCATGGACAGAGCAGCTCTGTCAGTAAGCGGCGGTGTGCTGCTGTAACTGTAAGTGGATAGTGGGTGGAGGCAGCGGTGAAAGCCGGTAAATATTAAATATTAAACATTTTAATATATTATTATCATCATTATTTTTTATCGGTATCATTAATAATAATGACAATAATAATAATAATAATAACAATAATAATGTTTTCAACTTTTTAATATATTTTATCAATATGAAATAATGATTGTTTCACAGTTAAATAACAGGCTAGAAATAAATTTCCCCCCACAACTCCACCAAACCCTGCAGCTCCATCTAAAACCTCTCTATCTGAAACAGTCATGTTTAAAACACAGCAGCAACATTATGATCTCTGTTGTATGCTGTGTGTCACGGTTACACGGGGTCCAGCTAGTCGGGTTGGACTCGGGGACTGTCGTGTGGTGGATGTAGCTGCCGCTTAGCTTGTTAGCCTAGCTGATTAGTGGTCCACAAACACCGAGGTGCTCAATAAAAAAGGCCTGAGTCGACTTTATTTCCTTAGAAGGCTCAGGTCCTTCAAAGTCTGCAATAAAATGCTCCACATGTTCTACCAGTCGGTAGTGCCCAGTACCATCTTCTTTGCGGTGGTGTGTTGGGGAGCAGGAATCAGAACAAAGGATGCAAACAGACTAAATAAACTCATAAAAATTGCTGAGTCAGTTGTTGGCACCAGCCTGGCTCCATTAGAGGTGGTGATGAGAGACAGAATGCTTGGAAAGATCTGCTGATGTTCTCGGTCCGTGGCTGTGGGATCAATCAGCTGATGATCTCACGAGATCCTACACTACCACCGATACAACCTGTAACACACAATGAATGGAGCATACTAACTCTCTATACCATAATACTACGAAATGGGCGAGCAACAGCTCCAGGTGAACCAACCAACAACACTACCAGAGATAAAGCTTCACGCGTATATAGAAAGCTGCTCGCTTACCTGCTGACTACACTTCTCCTTGCCGGCGACGTGCAGCCAAACCCGGGACCCGTCTCTGTACAAGATCTGCTGCCTCCAGCCAGGACGCTCGCCGATCAAGGTAGTATGGGTCAACAGGTACATTCACGCGGAATCCCGGCGATGACAAAACACTTCAATATTGGTCTCTTCCAAACTGTTCAGCACTCCAAAATCATTTGGGACCCACGCGCAAAACCGAAAGGTCTCCTTGGAGGTCACCTGAACATTCGTAGCGTGGGGGCGAAAACTGAACAACTTGAAAAACTGTTTAGCGGCTCAAATTTGGACTTCCTCTGCCTGTCTGAGACATGGCTAACCAAATCATCGCCTGTAGCTTCTTACACAATGCCTGGCTACAATGTCTTCAGAAAAGACAGAAACAAAGGAAGAGGCGGCGGGCTGCTTATGTACGTGAGAGATGACATTAGATGCGAACAAATCGATTTAACATGCATAAATGAAATTGAATGTATCGCTATCAATATCAGCCTGCCCCAGCAGATGACATTCAATGTGATAGGCGTGTATAGACCACCGTCATCTGACATCACGTTTTATGAGCATTTTAAGAACCTGCTCAAAAAATTGGATTTAAAGAAAGAATGTATAGTTCTTGGCGATTTTAATTTAAACTGGGCTGAAAAAGCAACTAGAAAGAGGCTAAAAGCACTTACAAATCAATTTGAACTGACTCAACTAATAGATGGTCCCACAAAAATAACAAATGTCTCCAAAACACAAATTGATCTCATTTTTAGTAATAAACCGGAGAGAATTATTAAATCTTATAATCTTCTCACTGGCTTGTCAGATCACAACATGACTCTCATTGCAAGAAAAATAGGTTTATTTACCAACAAGAGACAATTAAACACTCCTGTGGAATGAGGAAACAAGACATGAATGCATTTAGGGAAGAACTAAGTCAAACTGATTGGAGAGATGTTTTACTCACAGATGATATAGAGGCCTCTTGTGAGTCCTTTATAGGTACAATAAACAGGATTAAAGAAAAATACATAAAAACCTTTAAAAATGGACAGCGTAAGAGTAATCTACCCTGGTTTAACGACCACTTGTGGAACTTGATGAAAAAACGTGATTTTGCCTTGAAAGTAGCACTGAAGTCTAAATCACTTAATGATAGACGCATTTTTACAAGCCTCCGCAATAAAGTGGTGAATGAATTAAGGAAAGCAAAGGCAAATTTTTTTATGAATATTATTAAAGAAGGAAAAGGAAATAGTAAACTGATATGGAGGAACATAAATAAACTAACAAAGAGAGACAGCAAGCTAAACCAGGGAAAGGGACATGAACTGAGAATCCAGGGGAATTTAACTAATGATCCTAATGAAATTGCCTCTACATTTAATACTTATTTTACTGCGTCAGTGCAAAATTTATCGGACACATTTGGTCCAAGAATTAAAGACTTAGCAGCACCAAATTTTACTAAACCGATTTTTAAGATAACTGAAGTTCCTGAAAGTAAGGTTTTTAAGATCTTAAGCTCTTTAAAGTCCTCAAAGGCAAAAGATACGTTAATGTGCGACTCAACATTTCTAAAAACCAATATTCACTCCCTCAGCACCCCCATTACACATCTAGTTAATCTGTCTATAAAACAGTCAATTTTTCCAGCTGCATGGAAGGCCGCAGTTGTGGTTCCCATCTTTAAGGTAGGTGAACTAACTGATGTAGCCAACTACAGACCCATCAGTATTTTGCCTGTGGTATCAAAAATTGCAGAAAAAGCGATAACTGAACAACTAACTGTCTTTCTAAATTCTGGACAAGCCCTTTTACATCCCATGCAATTTGGCTTTAGAAAAAACCATTCAACTGAAATGGCTACCTGTTATTTTATTGAAAAAATTAAATCAAAACTAGACAGTGGGAGTGCTGTGGGAGCTGTTTTTTTAGACTTGAAAAAAGCATTTGATACAGTAAACCATAATGTTCTTCTTTCAAAACTGTCAAATTTCAACTTTTCTGATGATGTAATGAAATGGATGGAATCCTATCTCACTATGAGAAAACAATGCACCAGAGTTGGGAATAAGACGTCATCATTCATTGACTGCTCTGTTGGTGTTCCACAAGGCTCAATTTTAGGCCCTTTATTATTTAGTCTATATGTTAACGACCTACCACTTGCATGTCCTGAAGTCGAAACACAAATGTACGCGGATGACACGGTCATCCTGGCATATGGAAGAGACAGATATGAAGTAGCAGCCAAATTAACAGCAGCGATGGCCAAAATTTCAACCTGGCTTTCAAGGTCCTGTCTGACACTAAACATCAGTAAAACTGCATGTATGTACTTTTACATAAGAAAAAATGGAAACCAGCCAGATATCCTTGTAAATGGGGAAAAGATCCAGATTGTTTCACATTTTAAATATTTGGGGATTACTGTTGATTCACAGCTGTCCTTCAAGAAACACATAAAGCAAGTGTGTAACACTGTTAAATTTAACTTAAGAAACTTTAGACACATCCGAAATCAGCTCCCCTTAGATGCCGCCAAACTATATATGCACTCAATGATTTTCTCACATATTGCATACTGCATCACAAGCTGGTCACAATCTGGAAAAACAACACTCACTCAATTGCAAACACTTTATAAGCAAACTCTTAAGGTACTAGACAAAAAGCCATCAAGTTATCATCATTGTAATATTGTCCAAAAGCATAAACTTCTGACCTTTGATAATTTTGTATTCCTTGCCAATGTTAGTTTACTGTACAAAATAGTACATGATCTAGCTGCTCCTCCATTAAAGGAGTTCATATCACTGCGCCCAGACAATAGAAGAACAACCAGGACGACCAGCAGAGCTCACTGTGTAGTACAGCACAGACGTACTGAGTTTGGCAGATCAGCTTTTTCTGTCAAAGCCACTAATTATTGGAACTCAGTACCAAGCGAGATCAGAGAGATAAGCACCCTCACTGGTTTTAAATCTAAGATAAAATCATGGCTTAAATCAACCCAATCATGCACTCATCAACCATAAATCCTACTGGTTCATAATCCACTGATTTGTAATTTTAACATTGTGATTTTATTGCTGTGTGAAACTGTTATTGTTGCTGTCTGATTGTTAATGTTTGTTGTCCCGTTGTTGTTTGAGAAGGCTGTTTCAGTGACAGTATTCTAATATTTGTTGTATTCTTATGTATGTATTTACTTATCTTGGACTGTAGTGTTTTGTCTTAATACTCAGTGTTTATTGTTCCTGCTCAGGGACTACAGATGAAAATTAGCTGGTAGCTAACTCTGGCATGGCTGAGAGCTATGCACTGTCCCTGTTAAATAAACAAACAAATAAATAAATAAATCAGAGCAATTTTGGACAATGTCTCTCACCCCCTTTACAGCATCTTGGACAGTCTGAGGAGCTCACACAGCAACAGACTGCTGCAGCCCAGATGTTCTAAGGAGCGCTACAGCAAGTCCTTTCTACCTGAGGCCATCAGACTGTATAATACACATGTAGCCTCCAGAACTGTGCTCTGAATTTCACGTGAATTTCACTTAGATTAACTATACTGTGTTTGTTGTGTATGTGTGCTGCTGGGACAAACTAATTTCCCTCTGGGATTAATAAAGTCTATCTATCTATCTATTAGCTGATTAGCCTTAGGCTAGCTTGGTTGCTCCGAGCTAAGTGGCCGGGTTCTCGACCGGCTGACCCGTAGAGTAACCACCTCTTCGCCAAATATGGAAAGTACACTCCCACAAAAATCCAAGATGGCCCAGCTCAAATGCCCATGGTTTGGTCACAAAACCGACTCCCCGAAACCAATGGTTGATGTCACGGGTGCTACGTCCATGTCTTATATAGTCTATGCCACTGACTCATTGTTAGACTCAGTCAGCCTCTCAACCTGCTTATCTTTCTCTTTTTCAACTGGTTTAATGCCAGGCCTGCTGGAAGAGTTTAACATTGTCCCTTCTTACAGCACATATTTTCAGGACTTAGTGCTAAATGTTGGGTGAACGTTCTCATGGAAGTCTAATTTTAATGTTAGATGGTGTTTTGAGCTCCCTGGGTGGAAACAGAATCACCTTGTCAACATTATAAACTGATCTTATATCTTAAAGTATAATTAGTGTTGTAAGTTACACTCTAACGCCAACCTGGTTCTCAGAGGGACATAAGCAAAGAACAAATACATATACACACAGAAGCCAGGGAATAACGTTAGGGAATAAAGAAGAGGGAAAAAAACTTGACAATGAGCAGCTAATTCTAGTGAATTAGAATTAATACAGTAATACAGGGTATCATAATATGTTACCCTGTATTACTGCACTTCCCACTTACCTTGGAGTGTTGATTTGGAGGCATACCCTCAAACTGAAAATGTTTTGCAATTAAGTCAAGCCAAAAGAGGTTAGCTTCTCTACTGAAAATACAACACAAGCACATTATATACACCAGAGTGAGGCCCTTTATTAGTCTCTATGGTTGTTTTATTCTGCTCTTCTTTCATTTTAAACCAAAACATTGTAGTTGTATTGTTTTGATTGCTGCACGGCTTTTAATTGAAAGCTCTGTGTGAAGTGAAAAGCTCCATTTCCACTTTGTCTATGTCCATTTAATCAACAGAAATGAGCGTTCTTAGCTGTAAGCGGATCATGCTTTTGTGGAATTATGACCAAGTGTCCCCTCCTTCCCTCTTTTCTATTTCTGGCCTCCCTGCTCTCTCTTTTTTTGCCATCATTCTATCTACCCTCTATCTCCTCTGCAGGTTTTGGCTTTGTAACATTTGAAATTGAGGATGTGGTGGAGAAAGTCTGCGAGATCCATTTTCATGAAATCAATAATAAAATGGTGAGTGGCTCCCATCGCAAGAATTGTGGAAACTGATACTGGATCCCCATGCACACACACACATATTGACACACACTCACAATACAGCAGTGAAATATTGAGTTATGGTCAGCTGTCTGTTCAGTGCACACAATCACTAACCATGAATTTGTATGATCCCAAAGCACACAAAAGGGCAGAAACTGTCCCTATCTCTGCCCCATTTTTTCGCCAGGATGCTCTTCAAATTAGACTAGAAACAGGGCCCCAATAAAAGGTCACAGGTATGGTTAGTGTATCTACTCCCAACATTTAGCTGATGGCTTAAATGCTAAAGTGCTGTCCAGTGCTTTTTTTTTTTTTGCTTCTTTTTTGTCCATTCATCTAAATCTAAATTGATCCTTATTGGTTTAGACGAGTTCACCATAGCCTTGTTGATCAGATGATCAGAATTCTACACCAACTTAAAGGATTATTTCAGTAATTTGGTGATTTCACTTCTATAAAGACATGGAGACTGTCCAGAGACAGATTTTTTTTAGATGGCCAAAATCAAAGCAGCAGAAGGGAAGATCTCCTTACTTTTTTATATAACTAAAATTGGTGGAGTTCCCCCTAAAGACCAGAACACTTACCAGACACTGCTAAATCAACAAGGCCTACCAGAGGCAACATTTACGGTTGCTGATGAAGCCCAATAGATCTTTTCTTAAGAATCCTTTCAGATGAATCTGGCAATGTTTTTCAATTCAATTCAATTCAATTTTATTTATATAGCGTCTTCCACAATCAAAATTGTCTCAAAGCACTTTACAGAGACCCAGAGCCTGACCCCAGAGCAAGCACTTAAGGCGACAGTGGCAAGGAAAACTCCCTTTTAACAGGAAGAAACCTTGAGCAGAACCTGGCTCAGATGGGGGACCCTCCTGCCAATGGCCGGGCTGGGTGAAAGGAGGAAAAGGAGGAAGATAGGACAGCTAGGAATGGAGGAGAGGGGGAGAAGGACATGAAGCATAATACAGACAATGTGGGTTTGGTATGGTGACTTCTAGACTACAGGTTAGGAAAAGTCTGGCTGGCAGCCAGAAATGGAAAATTGTGGTTCAAATGTTTGTTTTTTATTTCACATCTCTGAATTTCTAGTTCAGCGTTTAGTAATTTGTGATAGTCAAAAGGATATAATTCCACTACAGAAGAGCTTCTCACACATACACCAACACACACACACATCAGAATTCCACACGTGGTCTTCATAGTTATACGGTGATCCTATGCAGCTGTCAAAGTGAGCTCTTTTCCCCCCATTCTTATTATTGTCACTGAGTCAGCATGCATCTGCCATCATCCAAACAACCCTGAGTTGCAGACAGGAGTAAGAAGCCCTGCACATGCTACATATTGATTTTCATATGATAGCACATCACATGCTTTTATTGTTTGGGGAACTCAACAGTGCTGACCGTTGAGTTCTATTTTAGTCAATATCCCCATAGAGAGCCTACAGCCCTGATCATCCTTCCACACCACTATCGACTGGCCTGGTTTAAATTGGGCTACAACATTGTTAACACCAGGAGAAAGAGGGCAGACAAGAAGGGGCAATAAGCAAACAGAGAGAAGAATAAGAAATACAGTTTGGAATCCCAGACCTCGCAGGAATTAATGCTAGGTTCAAACTTGCTCAGTAAAGAAGTAGCAGTGGTTTTAATTTGCTTTTGTTGCTTGTTGTCAGTATGGACTAATATATACTGTGAAATATGCAAAAGGAGTAAGAAACCTGTCCTGAACAACAATTTAAAGCTCAAGGGACATAATGGGCATAATGCCATACCATGCTGGCATTCATGTACCCATCATTCTCATGTGTTTACGTACTAAAACAAACATGGACAGCAACTGCATTGTTGTGCAATGCCATTTGTGCTGTAAGACCAAAAAACTTCACAGTTTGGTTGAGATCCTGGATGGTGAGACCTGGGCAACCCAGCCTTTATTGCCTACAGGAAAAGGAGGAAGATAGGACAGCTGGGAATGGAGGAGAGGAGAAGAAAGACATGCAGCATATAAAACATGATACAAACAGGGTTGGAAGTGGACAATGTTAGAGGGCCAGGATTCAGATTGCAGAACAGTTGGTGGATACTGTGTGCTCACCAGATTACAGTTAGGAAACAGCACAGAAGCAGAGAGCTGTCATTGTTGGTAATTATTTACATTACAGTTGGCACAGAATATTATTCCAAAATTTATCTGAAGCAGAGTGGAACATAAAGCATAGTAATGTGTTAGAAATGGATAATTCTAGACAATAAACAGCGGCAGGTCAGTGGAGCCAGGACAACAGACAGAGAACATGCAGCTCCGGAGCCAGAGATACCTGCAGAAAGGTACAGAGAAAGAGAGACCAGACAAAAACAAACACAGGACTATGGGAGAGAGAGGACACAGAGTTAATGACATGTAATAAAGGCTAATAAATATGAGAGTGGGTCTGAGGAGAGAAAGCGAGAAGAGAAGATGATCATGGGAAGTCCCCCAGCAGCCTAGGCCTATAGCAGCATAACTAAGGGATGGTTCAGTTGCCTGAGCCAGCCCTACTATGGGCTTTATTCTTAACTGTAACAGTATCTATGGAAATAATTGTGACTAATTATAGGTTTAATCATAATAACTGTAACATACATAATAATAACTGTAACTATAATTATAAGCTTTGTCAAACAAAAAAGTTTTAAGCCTAATTTTAAAATTAGAGAGGGTGCCTGCTTCCTGAACCCAAACTGGCAGTTGGTTCCAAAGGAGAGGGGCCTGATAGCTAAAGGCTCGGCCTCCCATTCTAATTTTAGATATTCTGGGAACCATAAGCAAACTTGCATTCTGGGAACCAAGCAATCTATTGGGATAATATGGTACTATCTGACGGAAACGTGGTTACAACCATCCGTTCCAGACGCGGCCGTTAGCATGGAGGGGCTAACTGTTTTCCGGTTGGACAGGAGCCGTGAGCTGACTGGCAAATCCCGCGGTGGTGGTGTATGCATCTATACCAACAACAGATGGTGCAACAACGGTACTGCTATATCCACTCACTGCTCTCAGGATGTAGAGTTTCTGACTGTGAAATGCCGTCCGTTTTACCTGCCCCGGGAATTTAGCAATGTCTACCTCACAGCTGTTTATATCCCCCCCAGCGCTAACACCAGAGAGGCTCTAAACGTTCTCTACCGCTCCATCAGCAACTTGCAAAACACACACCCGGAGGGAGTTTTCATCGTTGCTGGGGACTTTAATCAGGCCAACATGAAAACTGTTCTCCCTAATTTCCACCAATATGTGAATTTTGCAACTAGAGGGAAAAATACACTGGACCTTGCCTACAGCAATATCAAAGAGGCATTCAGAGCAGTACCCCACCCCCACCTCGGCTCCTCCGACCACCTCTCCGTCAGGCTTATTCCAGCATATAGGCCCCTGCTAATCAGAGAGAAACCGTCTGTGAAGCAGGTGAGGGTCTGGCCTGAGGGAGCCATGGAAGCTCTATGGGACTGCTTTGAAAGCACAGACTGGGACATGTTCAGAGCAGCAGCAACACAAGACCAGCACATCAACGTGGAGGAGTATGCAACAACTGTAACAGGATACATACAGAAGTGCATGGAGGATGTCAGTATCATCAGGAACATCACAACCCGGGCCAACCACAAACCCTGGATGACCACAAAGGTGCGTGTTATGTTGAGAGCACGGAACAATGCCTTTAAATCTGGAGACTCGACGGCTCTCAGAACAGCTAGAGCCAACCTCAACCGAGCCATCAGGGCAGCAAAGCGCGCACACGGACGGAAAATCCAGGAATGTTTCCATGACTCCACCAACACCAGGAACATGTGGAAGGGTATCCGGGCCATCACAAATTACAGAGCAGCCCAGGTGCCCCGTAAGGATGATACTGACTTCCTCAATGAACTGAACAAACACTTCAGCAGGTTTGAGGCACTGAACACGACACCAGCACAGAAGGCAGAGCCCCACCCAGATGAACAGGCACTGAAGCTTGAAGCGGTGGCAGTCCGCAGGTCCTTAAAGAATATCAACACCCGGAAGGCAGCAGGACCAGACAATATACCTGGTCGGCTGCTCAAGGAGTGTGCAGACCAGCTGGCCCCGGTTCTGACAGACATTTTCAACAGCTCCTTGAACCAGGGAACTGTGCCATCATGCTACAAGACAGCCACAATTGTGCCAGTACTAAAAAAACCTGCAGTTTCCTGTTTAAATGACTACCGCCCCGTTGCACTCACCCCCATCATGATGAAGTGCTTTGAGAGGCTCATCAGGCAGCACATGGTCACCAAACTCCCTCCCAATTTCAACCCCTGTCAGTTTGCTTTCCGCCCTAACCGCTCAACAGAGGACGCCATCTCCTCTGTTCTCCACCTGAGCTCTCAACATCTGGAGGAGAAAAACACCCATGTGAGAATGCTGTTTGTGGATTTCAGCTCAGCATTCAACACAATCATCCCCCAGAACATGGTGAGCAAACTGACGACACTTGGTTTCAACACCACCCTGTGCAACTGGCTGCTTGACTTCCTCACCAACCGACCCCAGTCTGTCCGGGTGGGGAAGAACACCTCCTCGGTCATCAGGCTGAGCACTGGCTCCCCTCAGGGCTGCATCCTGAGCCCTTTGCTTTTCACTCTGATGACCCACGACTGCGTCTCCAGATCCACTACCAACCACATCATCAAGTATGCGGATGACACAACGGTAGCGGGCCTCATCTGAAACAATGATGACAGAGCGTACAGACAGGAGGTGGAGCAGCTGGTGGACTGGTGCAGAAGTAACAGTCTAATCCTCAACATTGATAAAACGAAGGACATGACTGTGGACTTCCGGAAGAACCAGCCCTGCCACTCCCCACTGCAATTTGACAACACAGCTGTGGAGGTGGTGGGGAGTACCAAGTTCTTCGGTGTACACCTAACAAATAAACTAACCTGGTCTAACAACACCATGTCTCTGGTGAAACGAGCACAGCAGCGTTTACACTTCCTCCGCAGGATGAGGAGATCACACCTCCCCCCTCCCATCCTCTTTTTTTTTATGTTATTCTTATCCTTATTTTTATGGTAACTTATTTTTATGTAACTTTTATACTGCGATCTTCTGAGCTGGTGCAACGTAATCTCGTTCCTAATACGTACCTGAACGTAGAAGGAATGACTATAAAGTTCTCTGAATCTGAATCTATCAGCTCTTGGAGATGTGAAGGAGCCTGGCCATTGAGCGCCTTATATGTAAGGAGAAGGATTTTAAAATCAAATGAAGTGGTCAAAGAGAATCCAAGATAAAGTGACAGTGTTGTGTAAGTCTGTGTTAAAAATGAACCATGTTGTTGATGCTGTAACTAAAATAGTTAACTTCATCAGACAGTTTGTTGCACTTTTGGAGGAAAATGAGACTGAACATTGTGACATAAGCTATCACTCCACCGTCAGGTGGCTCAGCCTGGGCAAAGTGCTGAAAAGTGTCTGGGACCTGAGAGAACAGATTCAGGATTTCTGTGTGAAGAAAGGACATGACATCCCACAGCTTTCAGATACAGACTGGCTGGCAGACCTCAGTTTTGCTGTAGATGTGACTGCATTAATGAATGAACCAAATGTCAAACTGCAATGCAAGGGCGTTTTTGTGCATGAAATGTACAGTGCAGTGAAGGCTTTCATGAGAAAGTTGCAGCGTCTCTCAAGGCAAATAAAGGACAACATTCTCACCCACTTGCTAACTCTAAAGGAAGCCACCCCATCAGCTGATCACCTCCACAGGTACTCATCCATGTTAGAAGCACTGCATGGAAAGTTTTCAAGGCGATTTCAAGATTTCAAAACAGTTGAGAGTGAAATGCACATGGTTTCTTCTTCCTTCAACTGCAGTGTGGGTAATGCACCAAGTGATGTTCAGATGGAACTCATTGACCTGCAGTCTGACACACTTCTGGCAGACTTCAGGTCTGTCTCACTGCTGGACTTTTACTCTTCCCTCAAAGAGGAGAACTTTCCACACTTGAGGAGGCATGCTCAGAAGATTCTAGTTCTCTTTGGATCTACCTATGTATGTGAACAGACATTATCAGTGTTGAAGTTCAACAAATCCACACAGATCCTCTATCACTAATGATCACCTCTCAGCTGTCCTTCACATAGCCACCTCAGACATTCAGCCAGATTTCAGTGCACTTGTTCAAGCCCAAGACCAACTGAATTTTTCTCACTGAAGCGGTAAAATTAAGCGTAAGTTAAAATTGAAATGAAACACTGATTCAGTGATTGTTTTGCAGAAGTTAATGAGCAGAATTAAGTTCAAGTTATCATTGGTGCAGCCTTCTGACACAATTCAGATTTCTCATGTGGCCCCTTGTAAAAATTAATTGCCCACCCCTGGCCTAGGGGCCAGAGAAGGTTGTTGGTAACTTTCACTAGTGCTGTTTCTGTGCCAGGATGTACTCTAAATCCTGATTGAAAAACTTTAAAGTGCTTTAATCCTGGCTGGCATGTTCTCCACCAGCCTTTCACACTGTTGAGGGGTAATCTCCCATTCTTCTTGAATTACTGTCTTCCAAATTCTTTGGTTTCCGCATTGAGACAGACCTTTTGATTATCCACCAAAGATATTCAATGGGGCTCATGTCCGGGGATTGAGCTGGCCATTCTAAGACCTGGATATTGTGCTCCTGCAGCCAAGTTCTACTTGACTTGGATGCGTGGCAAGGGGCATTATCTTGCTGAAACATCCAGTTTCAACCTCGACGGAACAGTGCATGTGCAGAAGGGAGAATTTCGGTTTCGAGAATGGCACAATACTTAGCAGAGTTCAATGTGCCATCACAGACCAACGCCAGAAGCACTCATACATCCCCAAACCATGATACTGCCTCCACCATGCTTGACAGTAGGTACTGTACATGCTGGAGATAATGCCTCACCTGGCCTTCTGCATACCCTCACATTAGCACAAGGAGCATTAAGCTGGAAACTGGACTCTTCCGACCACAGAATCTTCTTCCAGTTCCTGGCTGTCCAGTCCTTGTGTGCTTGGGCCTAGCGGCACCCAGCTAACCTCTGCCTCTCATTGATCAGGGGCTTCTTAACAGTCTTGCAGGGCCTTAAGCCATGATGTAGGACTCGGCCAGGCACAGTGGTGGAGCACTGGACACCAGTTTGATTTGACCACTGTTGCTGAAGCTCACATGATGCCATTCGGCAGTTTTCCCTGCACATGCGGATCAGGATGCAATCATTTCTCGCTGAAGATACTCTTGGATGCCCAGATCTTGGTTTGTCTGTCTGTATTTCTGCATTGTGTATCCAACTTCTGAAGGGCTGCATCTGCACTTTCTGGCTATCTGGCGGCAGCTGTATCCTTCCTGGCTGAGAGTCTTTATCTTTAGGTGTGTTTTTTGTGTTAAGTTCCTTGTTTTAGATCTGAAGAACTTTCAAATGTGCTGACTTTATATGGACACAAAGCACCCTAACAAAAATTGTCTTCAATGAAAAGGATGATCTTCATTAGTGGGTCTGTGGTACCACAATACTCATTCATTTCATTCATTTTCTACCGCTTCCGTCAGGGTCACGGGGGAGCTGGAGCCTATCCCAGCTGACTGGGGCGAGAGGCGGGGTACACCCTGGACTGGTCGCCAGTCAATCGCAGGGCTGACAGACAACAACACACGCACACACTCACACCTACAGGCAATTTAGAGTAGTCAATTAACCTAACCCTTTTGGGATTGTGGGAGAGTACCTATGGAGAGAACCCACGCAGGCACAGAGAGAACATGCAAACTCAGAAGAGCCCGAGTTCGAACCTGGAACCCTCTTGCTGTGAGGCGACAGTGCTAACCACTGCACCAACGTGCCACCCACCACAATATTCCAAATTTCTTAAGTATTTATGGAGCGCATCAATTTTAAGTTTTTAATGGCTGATTTTAGGATTACACTTGCTTCAGTTTGCCATGACTTTTTTGAAACTTCAAGGACTTCAGGATCCATGCTTGTTTGGCTGGGCCTCAGTTTCAGCAGACTGCTGTAGCTGCTTGAACATCCTCCAAAATGCAGGAAACAGGCAGGCGGTCAAAACAGGCAGGATAAACAGACTGTTGGAAAACTACTACTGGTGAGGAACATTATAGACAATCTGGCTGGGTAAGTGAAAATAGACTAGTCACAATGACTAACGGCTGTATGGAAACCTGTGGAAGTTCGAATGTGGTTGAAATGAACAGACAGGCAATTCAATTCAATTCAATTTTATTTATATAGCGCCTTCCACAATCAAAATTGTCTCAAAGCGCCTTACAGAGACCCAGAGCCTGACCCCAGAGCAAGCACTTAAGGCGACAGTGGCAAGGAAAACTCCCTTTTAACAGGAAGAAACCTTGAGCAGAGCCTGGCTCATAAGGGGGACCCTCCTGCCGATGGCCGGGCTGGGTGAAAGGAGGAAAAGGAGGAAGATAGGACAGCTAGGAATGGAGGAGAGGGGGAGAAAGACATGCAGCATAATACAGACAATGTGGGTCAGTATTTAGATTACAGTTAGTGAACAGTTATTGGATAATGTGTGCTCAGCAGATTAGAATTATGAAACAGAGCACGGAGGCAAAAAGCTGTCATGACTGGTAATTATTTACATTACAGTTTGCAAAGAATATTAATCAAATACTTATCTGTAGCAGAACGGAACATTAAACATGTTAGAAATAGATCATTGTAAACAATAAACAGCAGCAGGTGGGTGGAGCCAGGACCATAGGACATGCAGCTCCGGAGCCAGAGGTACCTGCAGTAAGGTACAGAGAAAGAGAGACCAGAGAGAAACAAACACAGGACTACGGGACAGAGAGGACACAGAGTTAATGACATGTAATAAAGGCTAATAAATTTGAGAGTGGGTCTGAGGAGAGAAAGAGAAAGAAGAAGAAGTGCGCAGTAAATCATGGGATGTCCCCCAGCAGCCTAGGCCTATAGCAGCATAACTAGGGGATGATTCAGTTGCCTGAGCCAGCCCTACTAAGAGCTATATCCTTAACTGTAACAGTGTCTATAGAGATAATTGTGACTAACTATAAGTTTAATAAATAACTAGGACTGTAACTACAACTAATTATAAGCTTTATCAAACAAGAAGGTTTTAAGCTTCGTTTTAAAATTAGAGAGGGTGTCTGCTTCCCGAACCCAAACTGGCAGTTGGTTCCATAGGAGAGGGGCCTGATAGCTAAAGGCTCGGCCTCCCATTCTACTTTTAGAGATTTTGGGAACCATAAGCAAACCTGCATTCTGGGAACGAAGCAATCTGTTAGGATGATATGGTACTATCAGCTCTTTGAGATATGAAGGAGCCTGGCCATTGAGGGCCTTATATGTAAGGAGAAGGATTTTAAAATCAATTCTGGATTTTACAGGAAGCCAATGAAGAGAAGTTAGTACAGGAGTAATGTGATCTCTCTTGCTAATTCCAGTCAGTACTCTCGCTGCAGCATTTTGGATCAGCTGGAGGCTTTTTAGAGAGTTAACTGGACATCCTGATAATAGGGAATTACAGTAGTCCAGCCTAGAAGTAACAAAAGCATGGACTAATTTTTCAGCATCACTCTGCGACAGAATGTTCCTAATCTTACTGATATTGCGCAGGTGAAAGAAGGCGGTCCTAGAGACTTGTTTTATATGTGAGTTAAAGGACAGATCCTGATCAAAAATAACTCCAAGGTTCCTCACAGTCGTACTGGAGGCTAAATTAATGCCATCCAGAGTAACTATATGATTAGATAAACAGTTTCTGAGGTGTTTGGGACCAAACAAAATAACCTCAGTTTTGTCTGAATTCAGAAGAAGAAAGTTACAGGTCATCCAGGCCTTTATGTCTTTAAGACATGCCTGAAGTATGGTTAACTGATCTGTTTCGTCTGGTTTCATAGATAAATATAGCTGGGTATCATCCGCATAGCAATGGAAATTTATTCCATGCTTCCTGATAATATTGCCTAGGGGAAGCATGTATAAGGTGAACAGTATCGGTCCAAGCACAGAACCCTGTGGAACTCCATGACTTACTCTGGTATATATGGAGGGATCATCATTAACATGAACAAACTGGTATCTATCTGATAGATATGATTTAAACCAGCCTAGTGCTGTTCCTTTAATCCCAATAACATGTTCCAATCTATCCAATAGGATATTATGATCAATGGTGTCAAATGCAGCACTAAGATCTAGCAGGACAAGTATAGAGACGAGTCCATTATTTGATGCTATAAGAAGGTCGTTGGTAACTTTCACCAGTGCTGTCTCTGTGCTATGATGAACTCTAAATCCTGACTGAAAAACTTCAAACAAACCGTTCCTATGTAGATGGTCACACAACTGAGTTGCAACAGCCTTTTCAAGAATTTTAGTATTAAAGGGGAGATTGGATATAGGTCTATAGTTTGCCAAAATGTCAGAGTCCAGAGAAGGCTTTTTAAGTAAAGGTTTGATAACTACAACCTTAAAAGCCTGTGGGACATATCCTGTAACCAACGAGAGATTTATCTGATCTAATATGTGAGTGCCAATCAAAGGCAACACATCTTTAAGAAGTCTGGTCGGGATAGGATCCAAAAGACATGTTGATGATTTAGATTTAGAAACTATTGAAGTCAATTCAGCTAGATCTATGGGAGAGAAACAGTCTAACGACAAATCAGGACTGGCAGACATTTCTAAAGATGCTGTTCTAGACATACCTACATCATTAACAGTTGTAGGCAGGATGAGATGGATTCTGTCTCTAATGTCTACTATTTTGTTGCTAAAGAAGCTCATAAAGTCATTACTAGTGAGAGCTAGAGGGATGGATGGTACAACAGAGCTATGGCTCTTTGTCAGCCTGGCTACAGTGCTGAAAAGAAACCTAGGGTTGTTCTTGTTTTCCTCTATTAATGATGAGTAATAGGCAGTTCTTGCCTTACGAAGGGCTTTTTTATACGTTATAAAGCTGTCTTTCCAGGCTAGGCGGAATTCCTCTAAATTAGTGGATAACCATTTCCTTTCCAGCTTTCGTGATATCTGCTTTAAAGTACGTATTTGTGAATTGTATCATGGAGCTAGCTTCCTCTGATTACTGACCTTCTTTTTCAAAGGGGCAACAGAGTCAAGGGTTGAACGCAATGAAGCAGCAGTATTATCAACTAGATGGTCTATATCTGCTGGAGTAACGTTTAGGCCATTGCCCTCTGTAAAACTGGCACATGGCAGCGGAGATAATAAAGATGGAATAGCTTACTTATATTTGATAACAGCATTATCAGACAGAAATCTACAGTAGTTAATTTTTTTCTCAGATGCTGTGCAGTTCATTATTGTAAATTCAAATGTTACTAAAGAATGATCAGATAAAACAGGGTTCTGAGGGAATACTGTCAAATATTCAGCTTCTATGCCATAGGTTAGTACAAGATCAAGGGTGTGATTAAAACAGTGAGTTGGTTTGTTAACATTTTGTAAAAAGCCAATTGAGTCTAATACTGAATAGAAAGCAGTCTTAAGGCTGTCATTGTGGGTATCGACATGAATATTAAAGTCGCCCACTATAATTACTCTATCCGTACTAAGCACTAAATCAGATAAAAATTCAGTGAATTCAGACAAAAACTCTGAGTAAGCAGCAGGTAGACGATACACCACAGCAAATAGTACTGGTTTTTCTGTCTTCCAATTTGGATGTGAGAGGCTGAGGATAAGGCTTTCAAATGTACTATATTTCGGCTTAGGTCTAGGATTAATTAGTAAACTTGAGTGGTAGATTGCTGCCACTCCTCCTCCTCGGCCTGTGCCTCGAGGAATGTGATAATTAATATGACTAGCAGGGGTTGACTCATTTAGACTGACATACTCTTCCTCCTGCAGCCAGGTCTCAGTCAGACAGAATAAATCAATCTGCTGATCCATTATCAAATCATTCACTAACAGAGATTTAGACAAGAGAGATCTAATGTTTAATAGCCCACATCTGATTGTGGTGTTTTTAGGTTCAGATGCTTTTGTAGTATAAATTTTTTTGAGGTTTTTATGAGTAACACCTCTTGCATTTTTTAATTTATGCACTTTTTGTTGACGGGGAGCAGACACAGTCTCTATAGGGTAAAGGGAATCGTTAGAATGGTAGGAATAATAAGAATCATGAGAATCATGGGTGGGTGACAGCTCTAGAGAAACTGCAGAGAAGCGTGTAGGACTGCAACTCTGCATCCTGGTCTCAACTCTGGGTTGTCATGACTTTGGTTTTCTAATGAAATCTGTCATATTTCTAGATATGAGAGCTGCACCATCCAAAGTTGGATGGATGCCGTCTCTCCTAATCAGACCAGGTTTTCCCCAAAAAGTTTTCCAGTTATCAATGAAGGCCACGTCGTTTGCTGGACACCACCTAGACAGCCAGCGACGGAATGAAGACATGCGGCTAAACATGTCATCACTGGTCAAATCGGGCAGGGGTCCAGAGAACACTACAGAGTCCGACATTGTTTTGGCAAAGTTACACACCGACTCCACATTAATTTTAGTGACCTCCAATTGGCGTAACCGGGTGTCATTACCGCCGACGTGAATAACGATCTTACCAAATCTACGTTTATCCTTAGCCAGCAGTTTTAAATACGATTCAACGTCGCCCGCTCTGGCCCCAGGGATGCATTTAACTATGGTCGGTGGAGTCTCTAACTTCACATTTCGCAAAATGGAGCTGCCAATAACCAGAGTTTTTTCCTCAGCGGGTGTGTCGCTGATTGGGGAAAATCTGTTTGAAACATGAAGCGGTTGATGGTGAACCGCAGGCCGTTGTTTCATGCTATGTTTCCTTCGGACTGCCACCCAGCCGCCCTGGCTTCCCGGCTGCTCGGGAGCTGCCGGGGAACGGCTGACAGGAGCTAACGTAGGACGGCTAGCTGTAGCTAATTTAGGCTGGTCCGCATCAGCTACAGGGGACTGACTAGCTAGCGCTGCTGCGGGGCGATTATCTATGGTGCGGAGCCGAGCCTCTACTTCCCTAAGTCTCGCCTCCAATGCTACAAAAATGCTACATTTATTACACATACCATTATCACTAAAGGAGGCAGAGGAGTAACTAAACATCTCACACACCGTGCAAGAGAGAGGAGAGACAGCAGGAGAGAGAGAAGCCATTGCTAACAGCTAAGCTAGCGGACCAGAGATAGAGTGATTAGAGTGTAGTGTTAGATTCCGAGGGACACGTGCACCACAGATGTTTAACTAAAGCAATATACGTGTACAGGAATTCAGAGATTGACCACAGAACACGGCAAAGTAAGGGTTGATTAATAAACTAGGATAACACTCGTAACACCACAGTGCAGAAGCAGCAAACAGGAAGTGACATAATACGTTACCACCACGTAGACTGTACAAAATTAACAGGACCACAGCATCATGGCAATTCCAATTGTCCAGTGCACTCTCACTCCACAGTCATTATTTTCTCACCATTCCTCATGTTTATCTGCTTGTATATCTTCCTTGGCCATGATACAAATAATGTCATGATGTGATGCATGGTTATCACTGGCCATTCATGAGCATGTATTTCACACTCCAAACAATAATTTCTGCAGCACTGAAAGGCTAACAATACAATTCCCTGTTGGAAATCTCATTAATTGTTCATCTCTCTCATTTCTAATTCTGTAGCTTTGTACCATACTTTGCTACCATCCTCTTTATAGCAGGCATGTCTGACCAGCTTTCCTTTAAGCTCCACCTATTGAGTTGCCTTGTGTTAAACAAGACAAGCGACTAATTGTTCTGGGCAGCTCCCACTGGTCAGCAGTAGCAGACTGCTTCACTGTACTGTGTATATTATCTTCAAAGATCCAAATAAACGAAGGGCACAGTAGATGTAGCAAGAGTGAAACATTGTAGATTACAAGGTGATTCATGGTAATTCATGCATTCGTCATTTAAATTATGTTACTTCATGTTACTAATATGTGTTCTAATGCTAAAAACTAACAGTGTGGCTAGAAGCTGAACACAAATCTGGCCCCTGTTACATGTTTTTGCATACTGGTGTATTAATGAGTTCACTGTGTTTGTGTCAGTGTACTAATTTCACTATTTCTTTGTTTTTTTATTATCAGCATATGTTTTGGATTATTTTGACCTTATTTACATTAGATTTTTGAGTTGGTCTAGAAGGCCAGAAAATTCAGGGGGCATGCAAAAGTCTTTCAAAAGACATCTCCAAGACTCAAAAGAAGAGCTCAAAAATGTCAGAAGACTTTCTTCTTCTTGACCTTTTCCACTTTTAAGGTGAGCCCCAGCCACACTAAGCCACCTACTTACATCAAGTGAGGTAGACGGCAGGTTGATTTGATTTATACTGTATTTCATTTATTTTTCCCACATAAGCACAGTTATATTGTAACTATGACTTACGCTTGTCCTATAAGTCTTTGGTCTCAGCTGGTTATTATCCAACTCTTTGCTCTGACCTTCCCTAAAGTTCTCTGATACTGGTCTTCACATAAATTGTCAGACTTGCTCTCCACTTCTCCCCAAACCTGATCCCTTAGCACCAGCACACCACAAGGTTGCATGCTGAGTCTCCTCCTATATTCTCTTTACACACAAAACTCCATGCCCACACAACCTACAAATATAACCTTTAAATGTAATGATGACACCACAGTGGTGGAACCAATCTCAAACTGCCTGTGACAAGAGAAGTAGAGGTGGACCTAGAGGAATACTCATCTTCTGTCCTCAGGTTCATCTCAAAATGTGTTGAGGATGTCACTATCACCAAGACAGTGACCATCCACCCAAACCAAAAACCCTGGTAGAATGTAGAGGTCAGATCACTGCTGAAAGCCAGGGATGCTGCATTCAGGTCAGGTGATACGGCAGCTCTCAGAGTAGTGAGGAGATAGCTGACAGTGGGCATCAAGTTTTTTTTTTTCAAGATGGCGCCGCGTGAGTGGCGTCCAGTTACAGCAGCTCTGTACCTTTCTACCTCTTTTTAGTGTTTTTTATAATTTTTAGCATACTTTTTGTTACCAGTTTTTTATCACACCGACACTTTAAGCAAAGGTGCAGCTATGGATGGTCTTTTTGTGATTCTTGTAGCTTGCGCTTTGCTGTTTTTGGAACTTTTTGGTGTGGCTGTGAGGAACACACACAGCCACTGGACCCCATTCAACCACGGCTCCATTGTTTACACCCGGGAGCAACTGTTGGCCCTGCGCCACACACCTCTTCTCTGCACTGTGAGACCGGAGATCCCCCAGGAGCTACGAAGGAGGAAACGTGGATGCAGATCGGGAGTTAAGCGCAGGGAGCGGAAAAGACGGTATAAACCATGTTTACCGTCTATCATCATGGGGAACGTAAGATCTCTCCCCAACAAGATGGAAGAGCTTACGGCGCTGACCCGACTGCAGAGGGAGTACAGAGAATGCAGCCTCATGTGTTTCACTGAGACGTGGCTGAACGAACTTTCTCCGGACTCACACGTCACTCTGGACGGTTTCCAACTTCTTCGAGCCGACAGGAGCTCAGCTGAGAGCGGTAAGAAGAAAGGAGGGGGGATAGCGATGTTTGTAAATGAGAGATGGTGCCACCCGGGACATATTACTGTGAAGGAGCAGGTCTGCACCAGAGACTTGGAGCTGTTAGCGGTTAGCATGCGCCCATTCTATCTGCCGAGGGAGATTTCACACGTGATTGCTGTGACTGTTTAGATTCATCCCTCGGCTGTCGCTGCTGCAGCTACAGATCAGATCCACACCATCATCTCTGATCTCCAGAACCAGCACCCTCAAGCCCTCATCCTCATATCCGGTGACTTTAATCATGCTTCCCTTTCATCTGCTCTCCCTACCTTCACCCAGTATGTGAAATGCTGCACCAGAGACAATAAAACTTTGGACCTACTGTATGCAAACATCAAGGATGCATACACAGCTTCCCCCCTCCCCCCGCTGGGTCGTTCTGATCACAACCTTGTCCATTTGGTCACAGACTACACCCCTGCGGTGATCAAACAACGACCTGTGAAGAGGCCTGTGAAACAATGGACTGAGGAGAGCAGTGCTAGACTCAGACTGGGATGCACTCTGCAGCCCCCATGGCGATGACATCAACAGCATGACCCACTGCATCACGGACTATATCAACTTCTGTGTGGAAAACACTGTGCCCTCCAAGATGGTACGGTGTTTTGCCAACAACAAACCCTGGGTGACCCCTGAGATTAAGGCTCTTCTGAATGAGAAGAAGAGGGTCTTCAGCTCAGGGGACAAGGAGGAACTGAGGAGAGTCCAGAAGGATCTTCGGGTGAAGATCAGGCAAGGGAAGGAACAGTACAGGAGGAAACTGGAGAAGAGCCTGGAGCAGAACAACGCCAGAGAGGTCTGGAGAGGACTGCAGACCATCACAGGCCATGGGAAGGGAGTGGGGAGAGAACAGGCTGGCGGGGACAAGGACTGGGCGGACCAACTGAATCTGTTTTTCAACAGATTTGATTTGGCCTCCTCTTCCTCCTCCTCCCCTCCCCCCCTTTCCTCCTCCTCTTCCTCCTCCTCTTCCTCCCTCCCCTCCTCCTCCTCCTCTCCCTCTCCCTCCTCCTCCTTCACCTCCCCTGCCACCTCCTCTCCCCCTCCCCCCCCATTCCTCAGCCTGCCACCCTCAACACCTGATGACTGCCCCCTCATCAGAACACCAGCCCCACTGAGAGATTCTCCTACGACCACCCCACCACCCCCCCTCTCCATAACTGACAATCAGGTGAGGAGTCAGCTTAAGAAGATCAAGGCAAGGAAGGCCCCAGGCCCGGACGGGATCAGCCCTCGACTCCTGAAGGACTGTGCTGATCAGCTCTGCGGCGTGTTCAGTCACATGTTCAACTTGAGCCTGAGACTGGAGAAGGTCCCGGCCTTGTGGAAAACCTCCTGTGTGGTTCCGGTCCCGAAGACATTGCGTCCAAAGGAGCCAAACCACTTCAGGCCTGTTGCTCTGACGTCTCATCTAATGAAGACTATGGAGAGGATCATCCTGAGGCAGCTGCGAGAGATTGTGGGCTCACAACTAGATCCTCTGCAGTTTGCTTATCAGACGGGGATAGGGGTGGACGACGCAGTGACCTACCTGCTGCACAGATCACTGCTACACCTGGAGGACAGCGGGAGTGCTGTGAGGGTCATGTTCTTTGACTTCTCCAGTGCTTTTAACACAATCCAGCCGTCACTGCTCAGTGTGAAGATGGAGAACATGGGAGTGGACCAACGCCTGGCTGCATGGACAAAAGACTATCTCACAGACAGACCACAGTATGTGAGGCTGCATCACTGTGTGTCTGATGTGGTGCTGTGCAGTACAGGAGCCCCTCAGGGTACCGTGCTCTCCCCCTTCCTCTTCACACTGTACACCTCGGACTTCACCTACAACACCACCCACTGCCACATCCAGAAGTTCTTGGATGACACAGCTGTCGTTGGCTGTGTTTCTGAGGGAAATGACCTGGAATACAGGAAGGTCATCAAGGACTTTGCCTGCTGGAGTGAGCTCAACCAGCTGCAGCTCAACACGAGCAAGACAAAGGAGATGATCATCAACTTCCAGAGGAAAGGACATCACCTCACTTCGGTGAACATCCAGGGATTGGACATCGAGCTGGTGGACAGCTACAAATTCCTGGGTGTTCACCTAAACAATAAACTGGACTGGACTGACCACACCCATGACCTCTACAAGAAGGGACAGAGTCGACTCCACCTGCTGAGGAGGTTGAGGTCCTTCGGAGTGTGCAGGCCTCTGCTCAGGACTTTTTATGACTCTGTGATGGCCTCAGCCATTTTTTATGCTGTTGTCTGCTGGAGAGGGGGCAGTACAGACAGGGACAGGGGAAAGCTCAACAGACTGATACGGAGAGCAAGCTCTGTCCTGGACTGTCCTCTGGACTCTGTGGAGGAAGTAGGGGAGAGAAGGATGTTGGCTAAGCTGACATCCATCATGGACAACACCTCCCACCCCCTACATGACACTGTGGGGTCCCTCAGCAGCTCCTTCAGCTCCAGACTCCTACACCCGCGGTGTAAGAAGGAGAGGTACCGCAGGTCCTTCATCCCAACAGTTGTGAGGTTGTACAATGACAACACATAATGAAACCATGTTACATATTACTGCTGCTCTGCACTGCCATAATTCTGTTTTTATGTTTACATACATCACCAGTCACTTTCTCTACAAAGACTCAAGCACCTTTTGTATATAGTATATAATATTTATAACCTGAGTACTTTTGCCTTTGTTTTTCTCCATTGTGTTTTTGGATTGTATATTGTTATTTTTATATTTTCTGTTACTGCCGTTTTCTACCTTTTTCTATATGCTGCTGTAACAATTGAATTTCCCCGTTGTGGGATGAATAAAGTCTATCTTATCTTATCTTATCTTATCTTAAGAGAATCCAGAGGCACTTTAACACCAACGATACCCGGAGCATGTGGAAAGGTATTAAGTGCATCACGGATTACACCAGCAAAGATGCACAATACCCAAGACAATACCCCACCCTCCCTTTTGTTTTTTGTTTTGTTTTTGTTTGTATACTTTATTAATCCCTCAAGCTGGGGAAATTACTCTCTGCATTTTACCCACACCAAGTGAATGAAACACACACACAAGCATGCACATGCACTAGAGACACTGTGCCAGGGGGCTTCCCTAGGAGGAGCTCTGGGAGCTGGGGTAGATCGGTGCCTTGCTCAGGGGCACCACGGCCATGGTTGCAGAGGCGGAGGGGTGTGTCTCCTTCACCACCACCCATATCCATTGTGCTTGGTCGAGGAATCGAAGCAGCGACCCTCTGATCTCCGGGCGGTACAAAGTCCAAAGCCGCATGCTTAACTTGCTGCGCCATGGCCGCCCCATTGAATAACTTCTTTGCCTGGTTTGAAGACTCCAAAACTTCATCCAGCACCAGATTTAACCACACCACCAGGTGAGGAACACCTCAGTGTCACTGTGGCTGAGATGAAGAGGTCCTTGCTAAGGATCAACACCCTCAAAACTGCTGGCCCTGAAAACATACCGGGGCGGGTACTGAAGGATTGTGCCTCCCAGCTGTCAGCGGTGCAAATAGACATCTACAACATCTCCCTCTTTCAGGCAGCCATCCCAACCTGCATGAAAACATCAAGTGTCATCCCAATCCCCAAAAGCTCCACAGTGTCGGGCCTGAATGACTATTGGCTGGTGGCCCTCACCCCGATAGTCACTAAGTGCTTTGAGAGGCTAATCATGGTCCATATCAAAGACTCCATTGATGTCACAGTGAACAGGATTTGTATCTATTTCTATTGTCATCATTTTTGTCTTGTGTTGTCCATGCCCCACAGGTAGAGTGCAAAAAGGCTCAGCCTAAGGAAGTGATGTTTCCTCCAGGGACACGAGGTCGGGCCAGGGGCCTCCCATACACAATGGATGCACTCATGCTGGGCATGGGCATGCTAAGTAAGTACACTGGTTTGCCTTTCTTCAATTATGGAAATAGATCGGGCTCTATTTTCATAGTACAAGCAGCACTATCCATCTCCATGAACACTGTGGGGGGAGGGTGAATTTGTTTGTACCACAACCATTTTAGTGTTATTTAGGCTTAAAATTCTTACATAAATTAGGATGTGGTTACGTTGAGTGACAGCCCCATAGACAGGCACTGGCAGTTAGCTCTTTGCTAAAGCATAAGATGGGCTAGGCGGCTACATCCAGAGGCCTCCGGTTACCTCCAACGGTTGACAGGGGATGCACTGTCCGTGTTTGTTTGCCAATGTTTGGATAGGTTTTTGTGACAATATGGCTTGTTGTAGTGTAGACTGTACTAACCGACCGTCGAAGGAGTCTGTGTTGCAGTTTTTCTGTAAGTAAATTTCTCACTATTTTACCTGGATGTTTGCACGCTTATGACTTAATTGCCGATACTGATACAGATAGAGGACCGGAGCAGCTAATGTTAAGAACGCTGTTACAGTGTGTTCTGTGCTCTCAGAGTCCATTTATTGTGGGAATACTAGGATACAATTTTATTTTGTCTCATTTTTCTGTTTAAAAAGTCCGACATTGCATGGACAGAGCAGCTCCGTCAGTAAGCAGCGGTGTGCTGCTGTAACTGTAAGTGGATAGTAGGTGGAGGCAGTGGTGAAAGCCGGTAAATATTAAACATTTTAATATATTATTATTATTATCATTATTTTTATTGTTATCATTAATAATAATAACAACAATAATAATAATAATGTTTTTAACGTTTTAATATATTTTATCAATATGAAATAATGATTGTTTCACAGTTAAATAATAGGCTAGAAATAAATCCCCCCCCCCCAAAACTCCTGCAGCTCCACCTAAAACCTCTCTATCTGAAACAGTCGTGTTTAAAACACAGCAGCAACATTATGATCTCTGTTGTATGCTGTGTATCGCAGTTACACGGGGTCGAGCTAGTCGGGTCGGACTCGGGGACTGTCCTGTGGTGGATGTAGCTGCCGCTTAGCTTGTTAGCCTAGCTGATTAGCTTTAGGCTAGCTCGGTTGCTCCGAGCTAAGTGGTCGGGTTCTCGGCCGACTGACCCCAGCTGACCCGTACAGTTACCGCCTCTGAGTCAAATATGGAAAGTACACTCCCACTAAAATCCAAGATGGCGCAGATCAAATGCCCATGGTTTGGTCACAAAATGAACTCCCTGAAACTAATGGGTGACGTCATGGGTGCTATGTACATGTCTTATAGTCTATGGGAGGACACTGGGCAGAGCCGGTCTGTGTGGTTTAGCATGTAGCCTAGCACGCAGCCTGCTCCGCTTGCCCCGCTTTTGTTTACATTGTCTCCTCCGTCTGCTAGGCCACAGAGGGGGGACTGCAAGAGCCTCTGTGGTTCGCTGCAGTTCAGGTGGAATAAAATCCAGCTTCAGAGGTGCATAAATTCCTGCGTTTTTCCCCAATTCCACCAATTCAGCCCTTCCGTACTGGATTAAAGCTTCAAGTCTTTGAAATGCAGGTGAAAACACAAACAAAAACATTAATACAAACATAAAAATCCTAGAGCCTCGAGCCACTGTGTGCACCCGTGCAAGTTAAAGGGCAAATCCTGATCAAAAATAACTCTAAGGTTCTAAATTAATGCCATCCAGAGTAACTATGTGGTTAGATAAACTGTTTCTGAGGTGTTTAGGACCAAACACAATAACCTCACTTTCATCTGAATTCAGAAGAAGAAAGTTACAAGTTCAGGCCTTTATGTCTTTAAGACATGCCTGAAGTATGGCTAACTGGCTACATAAATATAGCTAGGTATCATCTGTATAGCAATGGAAATTTATTCCATGCTTCCTGATAATATTGCCTAGGGGAAGCATGTATAAGGTGAACAATATTGGTCCAAGCACATTATCCTGTGGAACTCCATGACTAACTCTGGTATAAATGGAGGAATCATCGTTAACATGAACAAATTGGAATCTTTCTGATAGATATGATCTAAACCAACCTAGTGCTTTTCCTTTAATCCCAATGACATGTTCCTGTCTTTCCAACAGCATACTATGATCAGTAGTGTCAAATGCAGCACTAAGATCTAGTAGGACAAGTATAGAGACAAGTCCTTTGGCCGATGCTATGAGAAGGTCGTTGGTAACTTTCACCAGTGCTGTTTCTGTGCTATGATGTACTCTAAATCCTGATTGAAAAACTTCAAACCGTTCCTATGCAGATGGTCACACAACTGAGTTGCAACAGTATTTTCAAGAATTTTAGAAGAGGAGATCGGATATAGGTCTATAGTTTGCTAAAATTCCAGGATCATTAACAATTGTAGGAAGGATGTGATGAATTTAGAATGGCTCGGCTCGACAGCGCATTGACTCTTTGTCAGCCTGGCTACAGTGCTGAAAAGAAACCTAGGGTTGTTCTTGTTTTCCTCTATTAATGATGAATAATAGGTGGTTTTTGCCTTACGAAGGGCTTTTTTATACATTACGAAGTTGCCTTTCCAGGCTAGGCAGAACTCTTCTAGATTACTGGATAGCCACTTCCATTTCAGCTTTCGTGATATCTGCTTTAAAGTATGTGTTTGCGAATCATACCATGGAGCTAGCTTCCTCTGATTTACAACCTTCTTCTTCAGAGGGGCAACAGAGTCAAGGGTTGTATGTAATGAAGTTGCAGTACTATCAACTAGATAATCTATATCTGCTGGAGTAAAGTTTAGGTCATTGCCCTCTGTAAAACTGGTACATGGCAATGGAGATAATAAAGATGGAATAACTTCCTTATATTTGATAACAGCATTATCAGACAAATATCTACAGTAGTTCATTTTTTCCCAGATGCTGTGCAGTTCATTATTGTAAATTCAAATGTTATTAAAGAATGATCGGATAAAAGAGGGTTCTGAGGGTATACTGTCAAATTTTCAACTTCTATGCCATATGTAAGTACAAGGATGTGATTAAAACAATGAGTCAGTTTGTTAACATTTTGAAAGAAGCCAATTGAGTTTAATACTGACTTGAATGCAGTCTTAAGGCTGTCATTATCTGTGTCTACTTGCATATTAAAGTCACCCACTATAATTGCTTTAGCCGTACAAAGCACTAAATCAGATAAAGATTCTGTGAATACAGACAAGAACTCTGAGAAAGGAGCAGGTGGTCGGAACACCACAGCAAATAGGACTGTTTTTTCTGTCTTCCAGTTTGGATGTGAGAGGCTGAGGATAAGGCTTTCAAATGTGTTATAACTAGGTTTAGATCTGGGATTAATTAATAATACTTAAAACTTGAGTGGTAGATTGCTGCCAGGTCAAGGTCACTGTGACCTTATGTTCATTTTATGTCTGGATGGTCTTCAAACTTTGCACAAAGGTTGACTGTGACTCAAGGATGAATGGATTAGATTGTAGGGTCAGAGGTCAAAGGTCAAGGCCGCTGTGACCTTGTGTAAGTTACCTCATGAAACTGACTGAGAGAATGCCAAGAGTGTACAAAGCTGTCATCAAAGCAGAAGGTGGTTACTTTGAAGAATCTAAAATATAAAACATTCTGGTTGGTTTAACACTTTTTTGTTAACTACATAATTCCATATGTGTTCCTTCATAGTTTTGATGTTTTCAGTATGAATCTACAATGTAGAAAGTAACTAAAATAAAGAAAAACCATTGAATGAGAAGGTGTGTCCAAACTTTTGACTGGTACTGTAGCATTCAGTTTTACTAAAGTGTTGTAAAAGTAAGTTTAAATGTGAAAAAGTGCTTTGGTTCCTTCTTTGATTTTAAGGGGAGGGTGCAGTATTTGGCAGAACTGATTGTAGCTTCATAGTATCTCGGCTTAGGTTACTGTGAGCTGTGCTGAGTCAAAATGGTAGACTTTGTAGATCAAGCATTACATGTATGAAATTCATGATTTGCCAATCCACAGATTATTAATCCGTTCCCATGGATTGTTGCCTAAATATTTTTTAATGCCTCCGCACCAGCAACAGCCACGGCCAAAAGCATTGGAATACCTTGAGGGATTTTCTTGAAATGGTGGTCAGAGATCACAGGTCAAGGTATAAGATTACTGTGACCTCACCTCCATCCCATTCTAGTGAATATGACATGTCAGGAATGCTTGGAGGGAATTTACGTCTGGGACAAATGTCCAGTTGGATTCAAATGGTAAGGTCACTGTGATGTCACAAACCATAGTTATGGCCAAAAACATGGTTGTAAAGTGAAACTTGCCTTTTTTGCGGAGGCATACAACTAAGAAGAGGTAATTCTAGTTTTTACCACAAGCCTGGGGCCTCTGTAGTATGTAAGATATGCTGGACACAGTCAAAAAGCACTGAGACTGGGGCACAGGGATATACTCACCCACCACCGCATGGGGTTTGATTGACTATTGCTTGGTTGCACACTTCAACAAGCATAACTGGTTGTGTTTGCAAGTGGGAACCCAGTGAGAGAATAGAATATACAATAGAATAGAATATACTTTATTAATCCCTTTGGGAGGTCCCTTGGGGAAATTTGGGTTAAATTAGAACTTGACATTGTTGCTGCACTAGTAATTAAGAGGCCATTAAGGTGTAACACAGAATTCTTGAAATACAGCTAAAAATGGATACATGTAAATGTAGTGTCAGCACCTGTGTTTGCTGGAAATATGCACAGATTCAAGTAGATTTCATCAAAAAGTAAATGTTGCACATACGTCACATATGAACCGCAGAAACTCTCTAACAAAAAACTAGAAAATGGGGTGAAGAATGAACAGCACTCAGCTGGAGAGAAAAAGCGAAGAAGAATATAGGACGATTAAAAACTCATACTGATGTCTTTGAGGCAAATATTGAACATGGTTCCATCAGACTGAAGTCAACTTTGGACCCAGATGTTGCCATTGTTGTTTTGGAGCTGCAAGACGACCAAGGAGTGTAGATAAAAGTTTTGCAATTCCTGTCTGATGGATTGGGCATGAAGAAGAGATACTGAGAGGGAAAGGCACAGGTTCTAGCAGATTTGGCTTGGTAAAAAAAAAAAAAAAAAAAAATTGAAATATTGCCAAGTCTGTAAAATCAGCTACGTTCACTTCAGACTCTGCTGTCTGAAGTGGAGAGAGATCTAACATTAACATTCTGGACAATATGACATGGGATGAAGGTCGAACTCCATGCAGGCGTTTTCAGTAGTGCATTTAAATATAAATAGTTAAACTGCACTGAATGTACTTTGACTTCTATTTTACAGTCAGTTGGTGTAATAAAGCAAATCTTCAGTAGAACTTTTAAGTCTCCCACTCAGCCATGACAATGTGGCACCCCTGCTGTGGTTGTGCTGCACTTGTGGCAGTGTAGCAATGTGTTATACTGTAACGTCCTCACTTTAACACTGTGGCTTTGGATGTGATATCACATCTGAGAGTGGCTGGTACAACTTCACTGCAGATTTGAAATGTTTAAGGGATAACCTTATCACAATTTCATGTCATAAAATAAAGAACAATAAAAGAAATTTTATATAAAAAAGACAATGGATGTTAAGGAGGTGTTAACAAAATCAGTGTGTCTCAAACAAAGTTGCCAAATTGCTATGAGCATGTTTGCCTTTAGACAGGGCTGGGCAACACTTTCTGCAAACTAGTCATAGCCAGCCCTTTAGGTTGCTTCACATTTCAGATAACTCCCTTATTAATGCACAGATCAAAAGCTAAATTGTTGTATTCTAGGCGTAAATCACTCAACCTGACCACATAGTTGCTGATATAGTATTTTAGACTTCGTCAATAGAAGTTCAAATTATGTCAAGATTAGATAAGGTTTTCCTAACAGTCATCTGTTTCCTTTTTTCCAGGTTATCCTAACATTGTAGCTACATATGGCAGAGGCTACTCTGGTTTTGCCCCCAGCTATAGCTACCAGTTCCCAGGTAAGTGCTCTTTTAAACTACTGGATTCCTCTTCTGGCACACACACACACACACACACACACACACACACACACACACACACACACACACACACACACACAAATGTGTCAGACCAACTCTGCTTTCCAGCAGTCCACAGATAGCAGTATAATCTCAGTGAAATGCAATCCCACTTTCTCTCCAAATTTGATTTTTTAAGATTAGACAAAGCTATTATTTCCCCATTCACTACCCCTAACAACCTTTAAAATGGGAAATGCCAGTGCTTAACCCAGAAAGCTAGTCATCCGATTTTGTCATTTGGTGGCGAGTTCTCCCACAAAAAAAAAATTCCCCTAAATTAACACAAAATAGACTCACAGCCTGGATGTCTCAGGACCCCTGGAATCCAGGGGACAGTTTCTTGGTTTGTCGGTTGCCCAACCTTGGGTGTTTTCATTAGATTTGTTAATAAGAATAAGAAATTAACTCAAGCTTTTATTAAGTTTGTGCATGTTTGCAGTCTTTTTTCAAGTTAAATTGAACTCTTATTATATATTCAATTAAATATTCTTTGAGTCCTTGCAGGGAATGTATTTCCTCTGAAATGGCCCCATTCTAATATTTCAGGAGCATTGGGCAGTCACAGGGAACTAGATGTCTAAGTTCCCTGTGACTGCCCAATGAGGTGTCTTAATCAAGTAACCCATGTAAAGAACTACTTCAGTAAAAAAGAATTACCAGGCATACAGACCAAAAGCAGCACTGTGTTGAAAAACGATTAGTGTGCATGATGAGAATGCATAGGGTCCTGTAAAGAGGGAATTTCAGGAAGTTTGAGTAATAGATACCAATAGACACCAACACAACGGACAGTGGTTTGTAATGCTATGAGTCAGCAGGGCAGAAAACAGTAGAATTATGGCACACATTTGATTGGCCAAAGCAGTGCATTGCCAGAAAACACTGCACTTTCAACAAACAACCTTATTTTATTTTATTTTATTTTATTTTATTTTATTTTATTTTATTTTATTTATTTTGTCAGTCACATCACTTCCAGTGGCATCAGGGGCTGACTTTCTTTTTTCCGTATTGTGTATTTTGAACAACAGTCTAATACCTAATATACCCCAAAGAGACAAGTTCTGTCTGAGGAGTAAGTGCTGAGAAACAACCACATGTAAAATCTGACAGTGCAAACAGTGCAATGACTGTATTTGCAGAAAAGGTTGGGATGTAAATGGATTAAGAAACTGAACAGTGCTGGAGAAGTCCCATGGTGAGACAAAGCCAGAGGACACAGGATTCAAATGCACCAGTTTCAGGACTGTACTGCCTCAAGAATAAGAATAATAAGAATAAGAAATCCTTTATTAGTCCCTCAGTGGGGAAATTGCATTTAGCAACAGGAAGATTACAGTCCAGTAAGTGAAAGTAAAATATAAGTAAGACCAATATGGCCAAAACAAGATTCTAAACTAAGAAAACAGCTGCTGTAAAAAAAATAAAATATACATACATACATAAATAAATGGCCATAAACAACCAGCTGCTGTCACCTCTAACTGTGATATCTCCTTCAAGTGCTCATCAACAGAGATTGCTCCACATGGCATATGTGGAGCAACCTCATGTGGGATCAAGGTCCGTGCCTTGAGTATGTAGTTGTAATCACAACTTTAATGCTTAGTGTATTGGTCTCTCTATAACAACGTGGAAGGTGTTATTTTTCTCTGACATTACCAGATAAAAGACAGAAGCAAGTGTTCATTATGTGTGCACTGGCAGCACATTACACTTGTATCTTTCTTTTCATTCCTGCTGCATCAAACCTGGCTTTCATTAAGTTTTATTACAAACTGATTCAGTGTCAGGTTCGTCCATTGCCTAATCTTTTTTTTTTTATAGCCAAGTTAGTGCTCCCTTGATACACTGTTACCCATAAAGTTGGAATAATTGTGTTTTCAGACACATTCCCCTTTTTATTCCTATTTATACACAGAAGTAACCACATTGGAAGAGATTGATCAATAAAGTTTTCAGAAGATATACACTTTATCTATCAAGAATACCTCACATTGTCATAATCATTTCATGAGAAGAGGTAAAATATATTTTATTCCAACTTTATGGGAATGTGTTGTTGTGTTGGTCTATATGTATTGCAATCTGTGGTGAGTGTAAGAGACGTATGCGTGATGTACCAAAAGACATACACTGTGGTACCCTGTATAATAGTTCCAAGAGCAGCTTCAAGGCTTTGTAGTGACTGAAGAATATAGTTGTGATAGTGTGCTTTGCTGTAGTGATGTCAGTTGCATTTGGACGAATTTTTCAATTCAATTCAATTTTATTTTATTTATATAGCGCCTTCCACAATCAAAATTGTCTAAAAGCGCTTTACAGAGACCCAGAGCCTGACCCCAGAGCAAGCACTTAAGGCGACAGCGGCAAGGAAAAATTCCCCTTTAACAGGAAGAAACCTTGAGCAGAACCTGGCTCAGATGGGGGACCCTCCTGCCCATGGCCGGGCTGGGTGAAAGGAGGAAGATAGGACAGCTAGGAATGGAGGAGAGGGGGAGAAGGACATGCAGCATAATACAGACAATGGACAATATTAGTGGGTCAGCATTTACATTACAGTTAGTGAACAGTTATTGGATAATGTATGCTCAGCAGATTACAGTTATAATAGGAAACAGAGCACAGAGGCAAAAAGCTGTCATGACTGATAATTATTTACATTACAGTCTGCAAAGAATATTAATCCAATATGTATCTGTAGCAGAATGGAACATTAAACGTGTAAGAAATGGATCATTGTGGACAATAAACAGCAGCAGGTGGGTGGAGCCAGGACCACAGAACATGCAGCTCCGGAGCCAGAGATACCTGCAGAAAGGTACAGAGACAGAGAGACCAGAGAGAAACAAACACAGGACTACGGGACAGAGAGGACACAGAGTTAATGACATGTAATAAAGGCTAATAAATTTGAGAGTGGGTCTGAGGAGAGAAAGAGAGAGAAGAAGAAGCAGGGTGTCCGCGGGGTCTTAAAAAGTCTTAAAAAGTCTAAAATTAGACATTTTAAATTTTAGGCCTAAAAAAGTCTAAAATACAGGCTATTTTGCACTCAAAGTCTAAAATTGAGTTTGAGTAATTTAAGACCAAACGTTTCAATGCGAAATATCGATACAGGATTAATGTTTTAAAAAAGTATTATTTTACGTACATTACCACGCCGTTCTTTTTTTTCTCTAATGGTGGCGGTTATGGTCTGTGTAGTCCTGAGTACATGTTGATGTTGGCGGAACGCACGATAAAAACTACAAATTACAGACTACGTGAAACGGAAATGTACTGTCGTCACAGGATGATCAAGCATTGTTCTTCGCGGGCTGTGTAGAGTGCGAGAAAGGCGGGATTGGAGAAATCACACAAATATGGGAAAGTGTAAATTTAATGACACCTGGCTTGTAAAGGAAGAGTTTTCTGACTGGCTAAAACGTGTTCCAGAGGACGACAGTGAGGCATATTGCACCTTATGCAAAAGAACGCTAAAACTCGGGACCCTGGGCTTTAGGGCTCTCGAGTCCCATATGAAGGCTAGCAAGCACCAAGAAGCAGCTAATGCTGCGCGCCGTTCTCATGGAATCACCCGATTCTTTGCCACGGCTGTGGCAACAACTTCAAGCAGCACGCAAAGAGATGTTCGTGACTCAATGGTGTCTTCTGAAACAACGAAAGCAGAAGTGTTGTGGGCGCTAAACACTGTGGCCAAACACCAATCGTATAGAGCGAACACCGACGTCGGTGAGTTGTTTCGCCTCATGTTTCCTGACTCGGACATTGCCAGAAATTTCCAATGCGGGAAGGATAAAATCGCCTATATCATCAAATGGGGAATCGCGGAGTTCGTCAAAAAAGAGCTCATCTCAAAGGTGACCGGCCCTTTCATTTTAATGTTCGACGAAAGTCTGAACCGCGCATCGAAAAAAAAACAACTGGACCTTCACGTGAGGTACTGGGATGGCGGCCAGGTACAGTCCCGTTACCTAGGCTCTCAGTTCCTGGGCCATGCTACAGCAAACGACTTGCTGAAGGAGGTCAAAGTAAGTGTTTTTATATTACATGTATCCATTTACGCCGGTATGACCCAGGTGTTTGAAACAACGGAGATTATTCTTAAAATGTCATTGTTGTTTATAAATGATGTAATTGGTTTTGGCATAGCACTGCATTTTTAACATCATGAGTAATTGCTTGTCAGTCTCATGGTGTAGCACTAACCAGACAAGCGGTCATACCTCCTTTCTGGTAACGCTGTCCCCCATCGTAATCCTCATTGCTTTATTGCATAACGCGACATTGCCTTAATGCTGCAGCATAACCATAGTGCTAGTTGATTAGTCATCATATTCGAGATTAATGTTGTTAATCGGCCTTTGCATTACGTTTGGTAAGATTCTATATCATTAATAGCTTTACAGTTGTGTGTGTGTGAGAGAGCGAGAGAGATAAAGCTACTTGACTTGATTGCTCCATGGACTGTAACAAGTAGCCTTATATCCAGAGATGGGAAGTAACGAAGTACAAATACTCCGTTACTGTACTTAAGTAGAATTTTCGGGTATCTATACTTTACTCCAGTATTTTTTTTTTGTGCCAACTTTTGACTTTTACTTCTTACATTTGAGCATAAGTATCCGTACTTTCTACTCCCTACATTTTGAAATCAAGGTCGTTACTCTTGTGTTTAGATTAGAGGTAAGATCGGGGACAATTTTCCATCATTGACGGATTTTTTAAGACTTGACGGAAAATTTAAGGCCGTCCGTCATTTTGACGGGTTGAAAATTGGGCCATAAACCACAGCAGCAGTACGTCCTTAAGAATCTAGCGCTGCACCTTGAGAGAGAGAGAGAGAGAGAGGCATAGTATACATTTTTACAAACATATTTATTTATTTTTTTAAAGTCAGCGAGAGAGGAGCACGGCCCGACCCGGCCCGACCCAACAAATCGGGCCGGGCCTAAAATGTCAATCATTCGGGCTCGGACTCGGGCTTGGGTTTAAGATCTTACCTCTAGTTTAGATTAATAAACAGTAAATTTAATCTATTCCGTATCAGTAAAGCGCGCCATGCAGGCAATGTGATTGATTGATTGATTGATTTTGTAGGCTAATATATATTTGCATACAATACAAAGTTTTGCAAACACCCTGCACATTGAGTTCGCAATACCTCATTCTTGTACGGCGGTTTCATTGTTTTAAATGTGTTTTCAATTTCAGTTCATTCTTTGCTTGGATAGACGAGGTCATGTAAGCTTCCCTAAAATGGTGGTTTTGTCCTTTTGCAAGTTTACGGTACTTTATACTTTTATACTTTAAGTATCTTTTAGAGCCTGTACTTTTTACTTTAACTTGAGTAAAAAGTTGAGTCAATACTTTAACTTTTACTAGAGTCTTTTTAAACACAGGTATCTATACTTGTACTTGAGTAAAGAATGTGAGTACTTTTGTCACCTCTGCTTATATCTGTAAGTCACTTTGGATAAATGTCAGATACGTGTACTTTCATAATTTAATGAATGTTGTGTACAATAGAGTAGGTTGTGCTTTTATATATATGCAAATTCAATTAATTGGTTGATTTTGTTTCCTTCCCTTAGGAATGTGCAGGCAACCTGGACCTCAGCAAGTTGCTGTCATTTTCTATGGATGGGCCAAATGTCAACCTCAAATTCTTTGACCTGTTCCAGGCAGAATATGCTGACCTCTATGGGGGGTCTCGATTGATATCCGTAGGAAGCTGTGGGTTACACACCCTACATAATGCATTTAAATCAGGCTTCTCAGCGTGGAATCTGGACAAGCTTCTCAGGGCCTTCCATACAATATTCAACAATGTGCCCGCAAGAAGGGAAGACTACATCAAAACCACAAAGTCTACGCGGTTTCCATTGGCGTTCTGCGGACATCGATGGCTTGAGAACCTGCCGGTGGTCGAACGAGCTCTGGAAATCTGGTCATATATGCTGTTGTACACAAATGCTGTGAGGACCAAGGAGCTTCCACATCCCGGCACTGCAAGCTTTGATGTCATTGAAGATGCCCAGAAAGATCCCCTGGCTCTACCTAAGCTGCAGTTTTTCAGGAGTGTCGCCCAGCTATTTGACCCATTTTTAAAGAAGTACCAGACTGAGGAACCGGTGATGCCTTACCTGGGAAAAGATCTGGCAGAGTTGATCAAGGTAAGGTCTTTTCCTATAAGCAGAATAATGTATACATAAATTTACCATGACGTCACAACAAAAACCTATAGTGTTTATTTTGAAAGCCATGGTGGTTATAATACCAGCACACCCACCCACCCCATTACACGTCAGCTCAAAAGTAAAGCATTATGTAGGGCTGCAATTAAACGCATACAGTTTTAAACAGACACATTAACAGCAAATCAACAGCAGTCTAAATGGTACATATTATTTTGCAAAGTGATCATATAATCAAAATGTTTACTTTGTAATCATCCAACAGAGTCTGATGCGTCGTTTCGTAAAACGAGAGGTCCTGCAGGACATCACTACAGTCCAACTTACCAACCTGGACCTGGAAAAGGAGACCCTGATGGCCATGCACTCCGTGGATATCGGCCTGGGTGCTGAGGAGGCCCTCAAGGTACTAGTAGCTTAGTGCCAAAGGGGGAGCACATGTGTACAGCACTTTTGCTTATATTCCTTTTGCATTTCTCTGTACAGAACAGCAAAAATTCAGAACTCAAGGTTCTCGAATTTAAAAGGGAGTGTATGCAAGGGCTCAGAGCCATTGTCAAGAAAGTGCAGGAGAAGAGTCCTCTCAAGTACAGAACAGTTAGGGACATGGATTGTCTGGACCCCACAGTCATGAGCAAAGATCCAGATGGCTGCAAGGCAAAAATGAAGAGACTGGTCCAGACATTTCTGCAAAACAGGCAGCTGGCTGGAGGAGTTTGTGCTGGTAGGAAGAGTTCTAGATAGGGCTATTATGTCTAGATAGGAATGCTATGAGTGCCACTTTAAGATAATCTTGTACAGTAAATTTAGTATGAGAACTGATCTGTATGTATTGTATGCCTGGTCAAAATATGACCACAATATATTCAAATGTAGGTCTCTTAAGTTAGGTTACTCCAGCAAACAATTTTTAACCCCTGTTTTGTGTGGTTTAGACTGTACCCTGACAAAGTTGTAAGGAAAGCCATAATAGTGATGACTAAATTGAAGGCATAAGAAGATTTAGCCAAATCTTTTTGTGAAATTAGTCATCAATGCTTGTTTGTAACTTTTTTTTATTTATTTTTTATATCTTTTTGTCACAGGGGACACCATTCTCCAGCAGTTTGATGCTTTGTTGTCCGGGGAATGCAGGCATGAAGACTTCCTCTTGTTCAAGCCAATGCAAGAAAGGCTCGATATCTTCCTGCACAGCATCATCTGCAAGTCATACCCAGAGCTTTGGGACTTTTGCAAAAAACTACTTGTACTGTCTCATGGGCAGGCGTCTGTGGAGAGAGGGTTCTCTGTCAATAAAGAGATCGAGACAGAGAACATGCAGGAGGAAACACTGGTCGCACAAAGGCTCGTTTGCGATTACATTGCCATACATGGGGGCGTTACAAAGGTGCCACTTACTCAGGAGTTACTTAAATCTGTAATGGCTGCCAGGGCAAGGTATCGTGCACATTTGGAAGAGGAGAGGAAGAGGAAGGAGGCCGAGGCAAAAGGGAAGGAAAGGGCACTCGCTGAGGAGCAATTAAATGACCTGAGAGTGAAGCGAGACGGTCTACATAAAGTCATGGAGACCCTGGGCAGAGACGCAGATGATTTGGCTGAGCAAGCAGAGGCCAAGACTGGGAGCAAAATGGCACAGCTCCTCTCAAAATCAAATGCTCTTAGGAGGGCTGCTAAAGACAAACTTGCCCAGATTAAGGCTCTTGAGGACCAAATTGCAATCAAAAGTGCAGCGCTCCGAAATATGTAATTAATCTTCTTTGTAATCTTTTTGGAATCTTTTCTTTCTGCTTTTGCCTCGTTAGTGGCCCTCAGTTCAATATGGGATTTTGAAATTGGCCCTCATCCTCCATAATCTGATGTAAATGATGAAAATTATGGCTGTATATATATTCGTTTCATTTACAATAAATGTCAATTGACTGCAATCTGGGCTTGTTCTTTTTTTTTTTTTTTTTTAATACTCCGTGAAGGTCTTAAATTTCACCCACGATGGTCTAAAAAAGGTCTAAAAAAGTCTAAAATTTCACTTGTTCAAACCTGCAGACACCCTGAGAAGTGCACAGTAGATCATGGGATGTCCCCCAGCAGCCTAGGCCTATAGCAGCATAACTAGGGGATGATTCAGTTGCCTGGCCAGCCCTACTAAGGGCTATATCCTTAACTGTAACAGTGTCTATAAAGATAATTGTGACTAACTGTATGTTTAGTCATGATAACTAAAACTGTAACTAGAACTAATTATAAGCTTTGTCAAACAAGAAGGTTTTAAGCTTAGTTTTAAAATTAGAGAGGGTGTCTACTTCCCGAACCCAAACTGGCAGTTGGTTCCACAGGAGAGGGGCCTGATAACTAAAGGCTCGACCTCCCATTCTACTTTTAGAGATTTTGGGAACCATAAGCAAACCTGCATTCTGAGAACGAAGCAATCTGTTGGGATGATATGGTACTATCAGCTCTTTAAGATATGAAGGAGCCTGGCCATTGAGGGCCTTATATGTAAGGAGAAGGATTTTAAAATCAATTCTGGATTTTACAGGAAGCCAATGAAGAGAAGTTAGTACAGGAGTAATATGATCTCTCTTGCTAATTCCAGTCAGTACTCTCGCTGAAGCATTTTGGATCAGCTGGAGCTTTTTAGAGAGTTAACTGGACATCCTGATAATAGGGGATTACAGTAGTCCAGTCTAGAAGTAACAAAAGCATGGACTAATTTTTCAGCATCACTCTGCAACAGAATGTTCCTAATCTTACTGATATTGCGCAGGTGAAAGAAGGCGGTCCTAGAGACTTGTTTTATGTGTGAGTTAAAGGACAAATCCTGATCAAAAATAACTCCAAGGTTTCTCACAGTCGTACTGGAGGCTAAATTAATGCCATCCAGAGTAACTATATGATTAGATAAACTGTTTCTGAGGTGTTTGGGACCAAACAAAATAACCTCAGTTTTGTCTGAATTCAGAAGAACTACCTGTCCATTCCTGTGGAGACATCAGTGAGAGGAATGCTGTCCTTCACAGCTTGCTCTGGCCACTGTCTCGCATCTGATGAGGGCTGAGGGCTGTAGCACAGTATTGTGTGCATATGTGTGGCAGTGAAGCACAAGGTCATAGTTTCTTTGAGACCACCTCTTCTGCAGGCACAACCAATAAAGCCTCCCCCTCTCAGCTTTCTTCCCTCTTTTGCCATCTCTTTCTCTGCTTACCTCCCTTGTTGGGAGCCATGCCTGGAACTGATGTTTCACTTAACACTTAGTTAAGTAAACAGATATAACAGGACCCACACACACATCCACAAAAGGCACATACAAATTTTCAAAGTCATGCAGAATCCCTTTATCCAGTTCAGCAAGCTTTTCATTTACATTTTTGGACATCCAAAAAGTAGCTACCCAGAAGAATACCTCAGCATATAGGAAGTGAATCAGTAGACGAACTACAGCCCATCCTGCAAGAGAGCTAGGATATGATAGCAAGCTAACTGTTTGTTAACTTAACACATCACCATAAGCTGAATGGCTAACTTGCAGTCTCCACACAGAATGTGCTTTGGAACTCCTTGTTACAATGAATGACAAGGAATACAAGCAGACATTCAGGAGTACATGCATCCAAGAACAAAACCCCCAAAAACATCCACATAGTGAAAAAAACACAGAAACTCGGAGGAAAACTATTTACATGAGCAAAACAATGAAGCAGGCAAATCCATAGGAACACAAGAAAATGCAAACAGGAACAAACACAGACAAACTGACAATACAGGAACACAGAAACTTAAATAATTCAATTCAATTTTATTTATATAGTGCCAAATCAGAGAGACGGGAGAGAGAGAGAGAGAGAGAGAGGGGAGGGGGGCAAGAGGGGAGGAACAATTGGGACAATGCAGGTTTCATGAAGACAGCAGGATTAAAAGTAATGAGAGGAATATAGTATGATTAGTAATAGGACGAACAGCAATATAAACAATAATAATAATAATAATTAATGAGACTAGTAATGGGGGAAGTAGATGGCCCACAGCAGGAGATCCAGATTCTTCGGCTCAGAGGGCAGATGAACCTGCAGAGAGTGACAGCAGAAGAGAAGAGAGGAGAGAAAGCACAAGAGGTAATTGGGAACAGGCTAAACATCAGGGAAAAACAAACCAAGACAGGCTGTGTAGTGTTTTTGCCCGTGGTGTGACCTCCAGAAGTTATTCTTAATTTCAGTGTGAGATAGAAGTGTTTTTTTGGAACTACTGACTCTTCTGCATCCAGGTTCTTCAGGTTCTGCCGCCAAAGCATCATAAATATCAAACCTTGATTGATTGATTGATTTGTTTGTTTGTTTGTTTGTTTGTTTGTTTGTTTGTTTGTTTGTTTGTTTGTTTGGTACCAACCAAACATGTCTGCAGGACCTTGTTTCAAAGACAGAGTACACCAACCACTGGCATCAAATACTTCCTCAGATTTACACTCTTCTTGAGCAGTGCTCTTGTCATGAACAGATTCTGATTTGAATCATTATTTTGACAATTTAAATTTTCTTTAGGCAGTTCTTAGTTCTTATAGAAGTTCTTATAGGGTGTTTTGTGTTTAACATTTAACATTAAACATTATTTTTATTCCTAGCGAAAGTTTGACTCTCCGAGCTCCGCAACACAAGGGAGCGCCATCTTGGACAAATGTTACATGAAGAATCAAGAATCAAGATGTTTATGGCAAATAAAGATCTTGATGTAACATTTTTGAAAAAGCATCACTTTTGGTGTTTGACGTGTGCAGCATTGCATTCGTTCCCTGAAAACCCATAACTTTTACGGAGTATGCTGCAGTACCGCTTTTTACAACAAAAGAACAAACAAAAAAAAGCATCGCCCCCAGCCCCCTCAGGCTTGGACCTGAATCTTGAATTCTGATTTAAGGTGCTGGATCAAATCAAATTGGTGCTTCTGGCTCAAATTAAGCCCTGGGTGGGAGACAAGGGCCTTGAAGAGCACCTGTACTCATGTACAGGAGCCTAAAGGAATGTGCTACACACTCAGGTTCCCCAAATTGGCATTGCCACATCATTGTTGTAGTGATGGACAGGTCTTAACGCTGACATCCCATGGAATGTTTTATTTCTTATATATTTTCAATGATTTTCTAGCACTTGTATTTTAGCACTCATCTATTTTTATGATGTTTTATCGAATTGCATGTTTTATCTCATGATTTCTAATGTTTAAGCACTTTTATATTTATTTTACATAGATATATAAGCACTCATATTTATTATTTTAATAGGCAGTTAGATATGAGCATGCTAGTACAATGAATTTGTTTATCTATCTTTAATATATAAAATAAAAATAAATTTGCATTTAAATTATGATAGACATACAGAACACACTTTTTAACAGTAGGAGAACAAGTGTACCACATGATTTTAATAATAAACCATCGATTGTGTCTGTTGTCCCCTTTTTAATCCATCCTTTTTTTAGAAAATATATTAGATATTGTATGAGTGTATATTTATTTTATTTAAAGGACTTTTCTTTTTTAAAGGGTAGTTTTAATCTTTTTACAGGATTTGAAACAAGAACATTTTTAAAGATTTTAAATACATAATGCCCCCACGTGCCCATGTCCCTCACAGCACTCATACAGAGTGCTGTATCTCCTCACCCAACATAACCCTAAAATCAAGTCTTAACCCTTCAAACAACCATTTAAACTCGAGGGGTCCAGCATTTTGATCCCCACAGGTATAGTGGGCCATAGTGGAGTTTTCAGATGCCACGAATATAGTAAAACAAAACCACACACACACACACACTTGTGTGCTATTTTGGATGCCTCCAGTCTGAGGTAATGGTGCATTTCGCACTGCTGTTTTTCAAGGCATAAAGGCACAGCAAAAATCTAAGTGGTACAGCCATCCATGCCTCTCCTCAAAATAAACTGTAAAAACAAGGCTTCTTTCCTCTCCTCCATGCTGCCATTGACAGTATAAAAGCCTGCAACCTCTAGCTGTCTAAACCTCCAGATGTGGTCACATTCTGATTGCAAAGTGTCCTACATACTTAGAGTTCTGCTTACCACACACTTGTATTTACATGGTTAATAAAGCGATTTCAACTCCATCAACACCAAATTGGGTATACACCCCTGTGGGACAAAGATACACCATTATTATTACAAATGAGCAAGACTGGTCAAAAGACATGGCAACCAGGGATGCAGAGAAAACAAGAAGTTACGGAGGAAGAGGGAGGCTTTGAAACAACAAAGGCTGACTCTGAGAATTTTTAAGCCATAGCTCCCCTCTATCATCATGGGAAATGTTAGGTCCCTCGCAAATAAGATGGACGAACTGATGGCACTGGCCCCAGAGTCAGTGGGAGTATCGTGAGTGTAATTTGATGTGCTTCACGGAGACTTGGCTGCACCAGGATGTTCCTGACTACACTGCTACTGTCAGCGGCTTCCACACGGTTCGAGCCGATGGAGACTGTGCCAGGAGCGGTAAGTGCAAAGGGGGAGGGCTTGCCATTTTTTGTAAATAATCGGTGGTGTAATCCTGCTCACATCACCTTGAAGGAGTGCATCTGCGGCCCTGTTGGAGTTGGAGTTTGTCCATTTTATCTGCCTAGGGATCTTTCTCATGTTATCATGGTAGCAGTTTATGTTCCCCCCTCTGCAAACCTGATCACTGCATGTGATGTTATTCACTTTGCAATAGCCTGTTAATTTGGACTGTACACTTCCAACTTTCCGTTTGTGAGCTGACCTACCAGGGAAGGAAGAACAATAGATCTTCTGTATACTAATGTTAAAGATGCTTACAGCACTTCCCCCCTCCCCCTGCTGGGCAGGTCAGATCACAATCTGGTTCACCTCTCCCCCTGCTATGTGCCTCTTGTGCCGCCTGTGAAAAATACAGACGAACCTGAAATCAAAGACCAGGGAGGCCAAGGACTGGAAGTTGGAGTGGAAACTTCTGCAAAGCAACATGAGAGAGGTGTGGAGTGGCATGAGGACCATCATACAGTGCAGTTCAGCAGTGAGTCACAGGTTTGTGGGGGGGGGTTGTAGTCCGTGAGGGTTCGGATGCCTCTCCACAGGCTTTGTGTGTCCCTGGTGTTACTGAAGTGGCTGGTTATTTTCTTGCTGTATTGTTGTTTTGCTACTTTGATTCCACGGGACAGGTTGGCTCTGGCTGTTGCTAGCCCTGCAACGTCCCCAGCCCTGAAGGCTGTGTCCCAAGCCCTCAGGAGCCTGTGGACCTTGTCTGTCAACCATGGTTTCTGGTTAGCTCGGATGGTAATGGTTTTGCTGTGGGTGACATCGTCAATGCACTTTGTGATGTATGCAGTGACAGCCTCAGTGTATTCTTCAATGTCTGTGTGATTATTGTTTGTAGCAGCCTGTTTGAAAATATCCCAGTCCATTGTGTGGAAGCAGTCTTTTAGTGCTGAGCAGGCCTCCTCTGGCCACACACGTACCTCTCTTTGGGTTGGTCTGATGACTCTCACCTACAAGCTGCATAGGAATTTGATAGGAGCACAGCTGCAGAGCTATTCTTCTAGGCCGGGGGGGGGGGGCGAGGGACAGAAACAATGCAGCCAATATGCAAGAAGCAATTTATCGATCCACGTTGAATTTATCCAGATCAGTAATCAATCAGTCTGGTGTCAGTGCTCATCATCCCCTGCAGATGCATGGAGTAGCTCACCTCCAAACAGACTCTTCTGCAGTACGACGGCAATCATCCACTCCACTTTCTCTGCCTCCCCCCTTTTCTTCTCGCTCTCCCTCATCTCCATGTGAAGACCTCACTCACACCTCCTCCCCTGACTCCCGACTGCACTCACCAGGGAAGCACCTACACCCCTCCCCTACCTGACACCGCCACAATTAGGTTCACTGCTGACCAGGTGAGAAGAAAGCTGAACAGACTCCATGCAGCCAATTCCGCAGGCCCAGATGGTGCGAGCTCAAGGGCCCTGAAGACCTGTGCCCCCCAGGTATGTGGAGTACTTCACTATGTCTTCAACATGAGTCTGAGTCTTCAGAGGGTCCCCATAGAGTGGAAGACATCATGCCTCGTCCCTGTACCAAAGACTGTATCCTAGCGACCTCAAGGATTACAGGCCTGTTGCATTAATGTCACACATCATGAAGACTCTGGAGAGACCCATCCTGGAGCAGCTCCATCCCATGGCCCAACCACTTTTGGATCCCCTTCAGTTGTATGATGAATGCTTCTCTGGATAAATCCTTCCCTGCAAGATATATCAAACCTGAGATCATCTACAGTTCTTAATAATTTATGCACAGATACTGGATTGATATATGACATATGGCGACAGCTGAATCCTGAAGTGAGAGACTACACACTCTATTCACATTTATCCTCACTCACTCTAGACTAGACTACTTTTTTATTCCCAAAAACTTTTTACATTCTGTCCGGTCCTGCTGTTTACACCTTATTATTTTATCAAACCTCAGTACATCTGCATATTAATCTAGCATTCAACATTCCTAGAACACCCACTTGGAGATTAAACACATCATTTTTGAATAGCGATTCTTTTTGCGCTTTTGTCTGAAACAACCTGTCACAATTTTGGCTTGATAATAAAAATTCTCCTCCGCTATGATCTCGGACACAGCTAAAGCCACTTTACGTGGACACCTTATTTCCTATAGTTCTCATCAGAAAAAAAAAACCTTAGAGGAAAACAGGAAAAACATTGAAAAGGAAGTGACAAGGCTGGAACAAATACATAAACAATAACCTACACCAGCAAATTTAAAGGCGCTAATGGCTGCTAAGGCTAAACTCACTATGAATCATACTCGTCATGTCCGGAAACTATTACTTTATACCAAACAGAAGCCAAACAGTTGTCTGCTTGCATCACCGTTGCAGAGGAGGATTGCTCTAGCCTAGATGCTGCATTCACACGGGAGGAGGTCTGAGCCGCAATTCAATCTATGCCGAACAGAAAGTGCCCAGGCCCAGATGGGTTTCCATTAAAGATTTAAGATGTTTTGACCAGAGATCCACCCAATTCTTATGCCCACCATTAATGGTATCTTAAGAGATGGCATTCTCCCCTCTTGGAGATATGCTTCCATTATTCTACTCCTAAAAAGCAACAAAAATCTTTTGGATTGTTCATCATACAGGCTTATTATTATGTGGATTACAAATTGTTGCAAATGTACTGGCTCAGAGACTAGACTTTTCATCCTTTTGAAAATTATAAACAAGATCAGGCAGGATTTGTGAAATCAAGATATGGCACAGACAATGTACGCCGTGCACCTAATGTTGTTCATTATCTTAACACTCATAAAAACCCACCATTGATAGTTTCCATCTATGCTGAAATGGTCTTCGACCAACCAGACAAGGGTGCCCCCTGTCATCTTCATTGTTCATACTGTGCATTGAACCTTTGGACAAGACCATAAGAATTAACACTGATACATCTGGAATTAGGGTAGGTGAGGAAAACCACATTATTTCCTTATTTGTGGATGATGTTCTTTTATATTTGAATAACCTGGAGAATTCAATTCTGGCAGTTCTGAATTCCTTAGCCACATTTAGTGCCTTGCTGTGGGGAAATCGGTCACTACGGTCACTATGCCCTTTAATATCTTCCAGGATATGTCAATACAATCCCCTTTCCAGATGTCCGAGATAGGTTTCAAATATTTAGGCATCTTTATGACTTCTGATTTAAATAATTTGAAACTAATTACTCCCCCCCAATTCAAAAAGTTAAGAATGATTTGGTGAAATGGGCCTCCCTACCGACTTCTCTCCTTGGGAGAATCAATACTATAAAAATGAATATTCTTCCTTAGTTAAATTATGTATTTCAAAATCTCCCATGCTATTTGACACCTGCATCAGTGAATTCTCACCTCTCGCTAGACCAAAGAGTTGAGTTCTCTAAACTTACTAAGCCAAAGGATCTGGGGGGCTTGTCTCTGCCCAATATACAACTATATTATTGGTCAGCGCAACTTAAAATGATGTCAAACTGGTTTATGAACAGGAAAGATTCCTTATGGCTGGGTCTTGAATTCCTATCTTGTTATCCCAGAAGGTTTAACTCTCTTCCTTTTATCAATAATATAAATCAATTAAGTCATCTAAACAACACAATTGTCTATAACACATTACTGGTTTGGAGAGATGTGAAGAAATACTTAGATATTCCCTCTGAACCCAGACCGCGGGTTACAGAATAGGAGTATTGGAATGGACCTCTAAAGGCCTGTCACATCTTGCAGACTTGTTTGTTTCCGACGCTTTTAGGTCATTTGAGCAAGTCAGGGCTGATTTTAATAGTCCCTGTAAAGATTTTTATAAGTGGGGTTAGAGAGTCAGTTTATAATCTCTCTTAAGGATGGGCAGGCGTGAAACTGATGGGCATGAAACTGTCAGAGCTGGAAAACACTGGTTCTGGCCAAATCTCCCAAAGGACTGATTTCCAAGATTCATGCCTCCCGACTTTACTCTGATTCTTCAGGCTATGACTCTTTGGGGCTGTTGTGGGAGCGTGATCTGGAGGTGACGTTTAGCCCTGCAGACTGGAACAAGATTTGCAACAGGGTTTTTTCGAAAATGTACTTCAATCTCTATACATGAACAAAACTAAATTTTTTCATCCACTTCTTTTGGTCACCAAGGAGGTCATTGGTAAACAATTTCCACAGACTCCTTCTTTCATGTCCTTTCTGACATGGATACCAAATCTTTGTTAATAATTCTTGATGAACAACATCAATAAAACACTTAAAAATTCTAATATATAACTAATATGTTAAAATTTCACCAGTTTTCATGAGTGGCATGAAACTGACCATGAAGCCATGGTGTGTTGCTGTTGTAGGCACATACATTAAAGAGGAAACAGTAAGTGCAGTTTCTCTCTTTTTTTGTTCAGACTTCTCAGCTACAGCGTATGGGCTGGTTGCAGCAGCAACTCGTGGCTCAGGTAGGGGGACCCATGGAAGAGGTGGCAGCTACATGGCATACGGGCAGAACGCAGGGGCAGGTAAACGCTCTGTCGGTATTCTGTGTAGCCTGACGCTTTCTCCATACAGTTTTCTCTTCTCTGGTTTGGCTGGCACAGTAAGTTATGGTACTATGGAGCTACTGTACCTGCCAGCTCTGTGGATGAATTGCAGGGCTAACACACAGAGACAGACAACCACATGCACACACTCACACTACAAGCAATTTAGAGTGGCCAATTAACCTATCCCTATTTTTGGGATTGTGGGAGGAAGACGGAGTACCCGGAGAGAACCCACGCAGGCACATGGAGAACATGCAAACTCCACACAGAAGAGCCCAGGCCGGGGTTTGAACCTGGAACCCTCTTGCTGTGAGGCAACAGTGCTAACCACTGCACCACCCTGGATGAATATTACATATATATATATGGAGAGAGAGGGCAGATGTGTATCAGTACAACTGATGCACAACTGAGAGCAGATGTGTATCAGTACAACTGATGCACATCTGCTCAGAGGACCATTTGTCCTGTGGTCTCTGTCTACATGGACAGAGACCAATGCTTCCATAAGGCAGTAACATCAGCGTTGTATCACAGACAGAGCAGACCATCGCACAGAATATTGCTACATAATACAAGAGCCATACATGCTGAGCAAAAACACACATTAATTTTCCTGCTAAAGCCTCCTTATCGTGTCTTGCAGCTTAGCTTGTTTAACAAATCTTGTATATGTATATATATGTGTGTGTGTGTGTGTGTCCATCTTTAACTAGTATTATTAATATTAGTTAATTAAAAAATCCACCTGCATCCTTTAAATTGGTACAAACGATTAGTATTGATTAGAACACAGTGAATCCCTAATCCCAGGTGGTTGACAAGGATGCATGTGGCAATTGGTTCAGAATTCACATGCACATCACAAATGTATAGAAAGAATTTAAAGAATTTCCCTATGGGATTAACAAAGTTTTTTCTGATTCTGTATACAGACCATTTTATATGCACACTTTCATTTGAGTCAAGAGAAGGATTCGGCCGATAGTTGAACCTCGGTGCCCCCCTTTGCTTATCCTGTATTTGTATGTACACAGTATTTCATCATGTTTAATTACTCCTGCAACTCACAGTGTAAAAAATATGCCATGGTAGAGAAAGTATTCATACCAACCATATCGGTTGGTATGAATACGCATACCAACCGACTCAAATTTCATTCATTATGATGAATGAAATTTGAGCACAGCTGAATAGAAGTTAAATTTAATTAAGCATTTTGAAATGATTCTGTCATTATATATTCTAACAAAGGTGGCATCACAAGAACTCATTCTTTCCTTTAGCAGCTGGATGTTGTCAGCGGTGTGTGTATCTGCACATATAAATATATAAAACAATGATGAATTCAGAATTAAGTAACATCTAATGAGAAGAAATGTGATGCTAGGCCCGGAGGATATACATTAGATATGGCACTAAAGGAGCTGCCATTCATTCTGGATTATTTATGAGCTGCATATTAGGCTGAAAAGAAGTGCTCTTTATGGCAATTAGACTGTGATTCAGCTTGAGGGAAACCTTTTGTTGGTAACAGGAAAAGCCGGAGTGTAACTGAAAATGCTGAATTTTACAATGAGCATGATTTGTGTTGTCACACTGGGTGTGCATGAGGACCAGATGGTATTTATGTAGAGTGCAAGGTCAGTGTGCACCAGCACTACTAACACTTTTGCCCCAGGCAAGTGATTGTGCAAACTGTTATTTCCAAGGTCACTTCCCCCCTCATAAAATTGCAGAGAGACAAACGCACACAGTGTCTGCATGCAAGGTCTTTTTAGCCAACCTTCTTTTGCTTACATCAACAACAAATCATGTGAGTTTTTCTGCTGACCAGACAGTTGTTAAGCATTTTCTCCTTCATTACACGCATCCATGAGACAAAAGCAGGGCTGGGCTAGGGTAATCTCTATTCCCTATATATCCTGGTATCCCTGGGGACACATGACCACAACCACAGGCTAAAGGAAGAAAGTCTCTGTCTCTTGGACTGGTATTCCATCTAACTTAATCATGAGGAGCGCCACATTTAAAAATAAGTCCTGCATGAAAGTGATGTTTTATCAATTTAAGGACTGCTTTGTAATGTGTAAGAAAAAAATATCCCGTATACTAGCTTTCATGAAATTTGCATTCATTGGTGCGATTCATACATTCATTGGTGAGACAAAACATATTTGCCATTTAAGAACTGCCCATTTCATTCCTCACAGCCAGGTGATGAAGGCTGCTGTTCAGCTTTGTAACAAAATATAGTTTTATTTATTTAGGTGGCATGGTGCTTGCATTTCTTTAAACTGAACAGTATTCTTTAAATTAACCCCTTAACATTCCTGCCAAATTTGCCAAAAACGCCTGTCAACTTACAACACATAACAAAGGCGACAAAACGAAGAAACGAAGGAGAAATAGTGGGATATATTTTCTAACTGGAACGATCCGATTGCAACTTTTGATCATTTGTGGACCTAAAAACATATGTTTTTGACTGTATTTTTCCACTGGACATGATTCTTTGGACATTTCTGGACAAAACAAGACCATTTTTGTTGTTGTTGCTATATGTGTGTTGAGTGCGTAGAGGAAAAATCAATTAGTGTCAACATTATTACTTTGATGTTTTTTAGAAGATGGTTTCGTTGTACCTACAGTTGTTGTTGTATCTTGTAAATGTTTATATGACTGACTCAACTCGACATTCACATGCTGTGCTGCATGTGCACCACCTTAAATGTAGTAGTTATGTAGGTACGATAAAACACAGAAATCCAAGAAATAGCATGTTAAAATTCCGACGGCCCGCCGTTATCACAACATAGAAACTATAAATGTTAAAGCACCGTGAACTGAGAGATGGAATATAATTAATTTGAGGTTTATGTTTCAGTTGATCGAAGGTTACATGGAACTTGCAGTGTTCCCCCTAAACCATCGATAAAAACTATATTCCACAAAAAGAAACAAATCATATTAACAGAACAAGTGCTTTTTTATGTACTGAAAATAAAATCTAAAATCATTTTCCACTTCAAGTTAAATTGGGCATTTCAAAGTACAGTCTTTGGTTAAAATATTACAAGGTTACCATATACAAAGAAATCTAGTCACCTCTGTTGAATTAGAAACAAACCATCTGTTTGTTTTGGTTCTCACCATTGTGCTGCATGCGTCAATCCTGCTTTGGGTGTGGCAGTTATATTACACCTACACTGTTGAGAAACCATAGCCTTCCCTTAACTCTTACATCTGGCTTTGCACTTACCACCATCCTCTCTACTGTTCCATAACACCTAAAGAATCTCACAGTGAAACTAGAGTAAAGGGAGAATTAGCTCAGTTTGGGGAAATAAATAAATCTGACTATAGATCTGATGTGGTAAGGGCAGTGTGTGCAGTTGCACAGTTGTGGGTGACCACATGAACTACCACAATGGGTTGGGTTGGTTGAAATTCCCAAGGATCTCTTTGCACTGCCCCTAGTGAGTTTGCTTGGTCATTATAGATTTGTTGGGCCCTGGGTCCTGCGACTGACCTCTGACTTTCTTGCAATACAACTGCACGTGTTAGTTGTGACACAGTTGGTTCATTTATGGTTGTATCAGCCCATGGCCGATGGCAGTTTATAGTTCTGTGCTTACTGAATTTCAACACTGCCATGTGGCTATGCATGAGTTGGTGACCACGCCATCTCGGATGAGTTTATTTTTGAGAAATGTCACTGGTTGATGGCACGTTTCAGTAATTTCTTTCTGGCCCCTGACATAATTGGAAAAGACATTGATTGCTCAAATTGGGCAAATGACTCCCTTGGAGACAAAGAATAGAATAGAATCGAATCCAGAATAGAATTTAGTTACACATATATATACATACATACATACATACATATGTAAAAATAAGACCATAAAATTATAATCTAAGATACGTAATTGTATAGAGCATAATTGTATAAAAACAGGAAAAACACAATAAATATAACCCATGAATAAATTCAAGACAGTTCCTGATTTCTATTTTTTGTGGGCTGAATTTATGAATCTTATTGCCCAAGGGAAAAAACTGTTCTTCAGGCGATTTGTTTTGGACTTGATGCTTCGTATCCGTTTTCCTGAGGGTAGCAGGCTGAACAGCTGGAGGGCAGGATGGTGAGGGTCTCTGAGGAGTCTCTCAGCTCTGGAGAGACAGCGAGAGCTGGCGATCTCCTCAAGGGATGGCAGTGGACAGCCTATGATTTTTTCTGCGGTCCTGATGACCGTCTGCAGCTTCTTCTTGTCACCAGCAGAGCAGCCGGAATCCCACACAGTGATGCCATACACCAACACTGCCTCGATTGTTGTGTGATAGAAGGACATCAGCAGCTTTTGCTCCAGATTGCATTTCCAGAGCAGTCTCAGGAAGTGCAAACGCTGCTGGGCCTTCTTTACCAGGGGTGTGGTGTTGGCTGACCAGGAGAGGTCCTCAGAGATGTAGGTCCCCAGGAACTTGAAAGTTCAGACCCTCGCCACCATTTATATAGAGAGGAGATGGTTCGATCCTCTTCCTCCAGAAATCTATCACCATCTTCTTGGTTTTTGATGTGTTGAGCAACACGTTATTTCTGTCACACCATTTAGCCAGTCTCTGTATATCATCTCTGTAACATGACTTGTCTCCTCCTGAGATAAGCCCAACAACTGTTGTGTCATCCGCAAATTTAATGATGGTGTTAGAAAAATTCTAACCAATTCAGCCAAGACTCAGAGACGATCAGAGCTTTTAGAATTTTTTCTTGCAAGAAGGAGTATACATCAACCATGAATCAAGAATAATATCGTTGTAATACTTAAAGGAGAGAAGTCTCTATGTCTTTTTTATACACACAGGAGCTCACCTCCCCTTCGAGCTGATAAAGTAATAGTCTAAACGTGCATACATGCAGCCGGTCTCCTTGAGTGTCTGTCTCTGTATCTGTGTACGAAGAACAATATGCACCTGACAGGAACAAGGTGTGCCCTTGCTGTAGTTCAAGGTATTGTAGGTCAGGCTGCACATTATTTTTCCATCAGATGGTGTTTGAGGAGTGAGTGGCTATGCAGTCATGGGTGTACAGGGTATACAGGAGAGGGCTAAGCACGCAGCCCTGGGGGGAGCCAGAACTGAGTGTGAGTGTGAAGGAACAGTAAGGGCCAAGTCTTGTTTTTTGCAGGTAATCTGTTAAAAAGTCCCTGATCTGGGCACAAGTGGAGGAAGGGAAGTCCAGGGCATGCAATTTGTCTACCAGTATCTGTGGGACTATTGTGTTAAAAGCAGAGCTGTAGTCAACAAAGAGCATTCTAACATAGCTCCCCGGCTGCTCAAGGTGGGACAAGGTGGTACGGAGGGCAATGCTGATGGCAATGTCTGTTGACCTGTTTGCTCTGTATGCAAACTGATGGTGGTCAAAAGAGAGTGGGAGGAGGCTTTTAATGTGCTGGGCCACAAGCCTTTCAAAGCATTTCATGACCACAGAAGTTAGTGCAATTGGTCTGTAGTCATTCAAGCTGTGTGTTGCAGATTTTTTGCCAACCGGAACTATGGTAGCTGATTTGAGGCAGGGAGGGATGGTTGCCTGTGCCAGGGAGAGATTGAAAATTCGGGTAAGGACCCCCGTCAGTTGGTGTGTACAGGTTTTTAGTACCTTCCCGAGTACTCCATCCGGTCCGGCTGCTTTCCTCGGGTTGATTTTCTCTAGAGTGAGGTGAACTTGATGTTCCTGGAGAGTGTGGGCTGGGGGGTTGTAGGTCTGGCAGTGTTAGGGTTAGGGTTAGGGTCATGGCAGTATGGGGTTTCCCAACTTCAAAGCGGGCAAAGAAATGGTTCAATTCCTCTGCCAGTGAGAGGTCTGTGCTGACTGACCCAGATGTATCTCCTTTGTAGTTGGTGAGGTGTTGTATTCCTTGCCAGACTTGCCGTGAGTTGTTATTTGCCAGATAGTCCTCCACTTTCCTCTTATACTTTGCCTTTGCAGCCTTTATGCCTCTTTTCAGGTCCGCTCTTGTCTGGTTATACCAGACTTTGTCCCCAGATTTGAAGGCTGTGTTTCGGGCCTTCAACAGATTCCGTACTTCCTTGGTCATCCATGGTTTTTGACTTGGATAGACCTTGATGTTCTTGTTTACTGTCACGTTATCTGTTCAGCTTTTTATATAAAAAAGTACAGTCTCTGTATATTCCTCCAGGGATTGATGTTCAAAAATGCTCCAGTTGGTGCGTGCAAAACAGTCTTGTAGCTCAGCAAGCTCAGCTCAGCTTGGCCTGGTCTTCCTCTGAACAGGGGTGTATGCAGGGAAGAGCAGCAGTGATGTGTGATCTGATAGTCCCAGATGTGGGAAGGCTACTGCTCTGTAGGCTTGCTTTATGTTGGAATAAACACTGTCCAGTGTATTGTTCCCTCTGGTGGCACATTGTACATACTGTACAAATTTGGGAAACAGTTTTTAAGCAAGCCTGATTGAAGTCACCTGCGACAATAAACACTCCATAGGGATGAGCTCTTTGATGTTTGTTTATAATGTCCTGGAGAGGTGGGAGAGCACTGCTAACATTGGCATCAGGTGGAATATAAACAGCAATAATGATAACAACTGATAGCTCTCTGGGCAGGTAGAATGGCCTGCACATCACGGACATATATTCCAAGTCCGGGGAGCAATAAGAGTTTAGGATCTTACTGTTTGTGCACCAGTTGTTGTGAATGTAGACACACAGACCTCCTCCTCTGTTGGCACGGTGAACGGAGCGGTCCGCTAGCTGTACTGCAGTATCTGGGATCCGCAGGCACCGCCACGTCTCTGTCACGATGAGGACGCAGCAGTTGCATACGTAGGAGTTTGTGGCGGCGAGCAGCTCTATTTTGACGATCTTGTTTGTAATAGATCTGGCGTTGGTGAGAAACGAGCTTGGGAGCGGGGGTTTGTGTGGTTTCTTTCTTGGCCTAGCTTGTAGACCTCCTTAACAGCCCCGCTTTTGTTTGCATTCGCGTTGCCGCCTACGTCTCCTCCCAGACCCAACAACAATCCAGGGAGATCCTGGTGCTCTTGCCATGTCTGCCGGTATGTTGTGCGACCGGTGAAGGTCACTTGAGACATCCACTGGACACTGATGTCCGATTTTCAGCAAATCCTCCCAACTGTATGAGTGATCTGCACAGATCCAATAATTGGCATTCACTGTACACACTAACACCACACACATCAAGCACAAAAACAGAGAGCCGAAAGCCGCTGCTTCAGTGCGCGCCGCCATACTGCCTTCCGAAAAGGAATTACTTGATTGAACTATCCTCAAGTCTATGATTGAATCATAGACAATTTTGTACTGATGCACATAGGACATGTGGACTCACCATCATGTGGATGTTGTTGAGTCCACAATTCAACAAATCTTTGGCAAAGGAGTCTTTGTATTTGTAGAAGCCTTAAATCCAGCTCTTCCAGGGCTCTTCTGAGAAGCCATATTCTGACAAGCATAGATTGGGTTGGTTTGACAGACTTTAAAATCATGGAGCTGGTGGCCAATTAGCCATATGATCTGTATTGTTTAGGGATGGCTATGTTGGCAGCCACACAGTTTTTAAAAAGAAGGTACACAACTCTGGAGGTGATCAGAGGTCAGCAGTCATGCACACTCATCACTTTTAATTATATTTAAGTAAGCCCCCCCCCCAACAGAAAAGGCCAAACAAAAAGTCTGAAAACAGGGGCTTTCAAGACAGGTCGGAAGCAGAGTATTGGTTTAGCATTAGCAGTAAACCTGTTTGCCTTGTTTGTGGAGCTGATGTGGGACCAATAGACACTGAATTTAGAATGTCCAGGGAGCATGTCTTGATCCGAAGGGATTTGTTTCTATTATCAACAGCCGCTTTAACCTGGGTAAAAAACATTAGTGTGACATCTTCCAGCTGTACTGTTTCTGCAATGGTGGCTGTCAGGCAGAACTTTCTTGCTAACCCCCTTTCTTTAAGGAAAGAGTTGAGGTTTTAGATTAGTGTAGGAACTGGAACTTGAAGAGTGTCTTCATTCATGCGTCCATTGTCGGGGACAGGTGAGCAGCCTGCCTCAATACTATGGGATCTGGATTCTGTAGAGTGTGGTGGTTGGTTTGTTTTGGCTTCTGGCTTTCTTCTTTGTCTGTTGTCTGTCTAGCCCTAAGGGCTTCATCTTGGTATACCTTTTGAGATTTGTTTGGGGAATCATACTTCAAGAAGTCCCTCAGCATCTGTAAAGAGTTCCCTCAGTCAGATGGGTTTGGCACCTGGATTGTTTTGAAGTATTGAGGTTGTTTTTGCCCTGCACTTGGGGGAAGTTTGATAAGCCTGTAGTGGCAGTAGGAGGTTTGGATGGCTAGTGTGATGCACACAAAATGTATGGTCACATTTTCTGTAATTAGGGCCCGAGCACCGAGTGGTGCGAAGGCCCTATTGTTTTTCTAATGTTTATTATTATTATTATTATTATTATTATTATTATTATTATTAGGGCCCGAGCACCGAGTGGTGCGAAGGCCCTATTGTAATTCTAATGTTTATTATTATTAGGGCCCGAGCACCGAGTGGTGCGAAGGCCCTATTGTAATTCTAATGTTTATTATTAGGGCCTGAGCACCGAGTGGTGCGAAGGCCCTATTGTAATTCTAATGTTTATTATTATTAGGGCCCGAGCACCGAGTGGTGCGAAGGCCCTATTGTAATTCTAATGTTTATTATTAGGGCCCGAGCACCGAGTGGTGCGAAGGCCCTATTGTAATTCTAATGTTTATTATTATTAGGGCCCGAGCACCGAGTGGTGCGAAGGCCCTATTGTTTTTCTAATGTTTATTATTATTAGGGCCCGAGCACCGAGTGGTGCGAAGGCCCTATTGTTTTTCTAATGTTTATTATTATTATTATTATTATTATTATTAGGGCCCGAGCACCGAGTGGTGCGAAGGCCCTATTGTTTTTGTAATGTTGATTATTATTATTAGGGCCCGAGCACCGAGTGGTGCGAAGGCCCTATTGTAATTCTAATGTTTATTAGGGCCCGAGCACCGAGTGGTGCGAAGGCCCTATTGTTTTTGTAATGTTTATTATTATTATTATTATTATTATTATTATTATTATTATTCCTCCCAAACAACTGCATTTTTCAACCCCTTCCCATGCTCTAAAACGCCTGAAAATTTGCACACTCATCAGGTCTGGTGAAACCCTAACCCTAGGTGCATGAAAATTGGTACACATGTTGATCATACCGAGACACACCAAAAAGTCTCTTGACACCATGACCTCAACCCAACAGGAAGTCCACCATTGTGGTCGGAAGTTGGCGATTTTGGCGAATTACACCATTGGTATGCGGACGAACTCGTGCTAGGGATTTCACCCGATCCACTTCATATTTGGTGGACCTCACCTCAAGACCATGATGATCAAAAGTTATCACAGAGTTTTCTCTAAGTTAAAGGGCGTGGCCTCTGTGGCCCGCCAACGTTTGGTGAATTTGCCATGACATTTTGAATGGCTCTCACGTCCACATACTTTATCCAAACATCTTCAAACTTTATGAGCGTGATGAGGGCTCTGCCCTGAACGCCTCCATATGTCAAACTCCCGCCTTACTCGTGGCGTCCCCTGCTGGTAACAGGAAATGACCTATTTTTACTCTGAAGTGTACTGCTCATTAATAGTTGACACCATCAGCTTCGTTTCTGCTCTACAACCTTCCCAACTACTTGGTGAAGCTACATTATAAAGGCCGTGAAGCTGGGTGCAATGGCATCTGTGTGGCGGCGCGGCAACTGATGATCCCTCGCCGTGAAATTACGTTTGGATTTGTAATGACCTTAACCACCTCCTATGATCATGAAAATTCATACACACGTTCTTGGGGGCTGATCCTACACTCTGATGGTGTTTTTGTAATTGGGAGGGGCAAAATGGCTCAACGGCGCCCCCTTGAAGAATTCAAATACCCCTCTCCATATGGGTTTTTTTGGATTACGAAGATGAAAATCGGTACACATAAAGAACACTTCCAGACGCACAAAAAAGTCTCTTGACACCATGACCTCAACCTAGCAGGAAGTCGGCCATTTTGTTTTTGGCTGCCAAATTTGAGTGCTTTCCACCATTGGTATGCGGATGAACTCGTGCTAGGGATTTCACCTGATCAACTTCATATCTGGTGGACCTCACCTCAAGACCATGATGATCAAAAGTTATAACAGAATTTTCTCTAAGTTAAAGGGCGTGGCCTCTGTGGCTCGCCAAAGTTCGGTGGCGTTTGGTGAATTTGCCATGACATTTTGAATGGCTCTCACGTCCACATACTTTATCCAAACATCTTCAAACTTTATGAGCATGATGAGGGCTCTGCCCTGAACGCCTCCATATGTCAAACCCCCGCCTTACTCGTGGCGCCCCCTGCTGGTAACAGGAAACAACCTGTTTGTACTATGACGTGTACTGGGTAGAAGAGGAGAGGACATAGGGGGACTCTGGTACTCTTGGCTGCGCCGGCTGCGACTCCGGTGGGTCGCAAGGGGTGCGAGGGCCCGTCATCGCTGCTTGCAGCTTTAATTATTATTATTTGTCCTCCCAAACAACTGCATTTTTCAACCCCTTCCCATGCTCTAAAACGCCTGAAATTTTGCACACTCATCAGGTCTGGTGAAAAATTTGATATTTTGTGGTCGTTGTAAATGGGGGGGGCAAAATGGCTCCGCAGCGCCCCCTTGAAATTTTCAAAACCCCCCTCCCATTGGGCTTAGTTTGTCATAGGTGCATGAAAATTGGTACACATGTTGATCATACCGAGACACACCAAAAAGTCTCTTGACACCATGACCTCAACCCAACAGGAAGTCCGCCATTGTGGTCGGAAGTTGGCGATTTTGGCGAATTACACCATTGGTATGCGGACGAACTCGTGCTAGGGATTTCACCCGATCCACTTCATATTTGGTGGACCTCACCTCAAGACCATGATGATCAAAAGTTATCACAGAGTTTTCTCTAAGTTAAAGGGCGTGGCCGCTGCGGCCCGCCAAAGTTTGGTGGCGTTTGGTGAATTTGCCATGACATTTTGAATGGCTCTCACGTCCACATACTTTATCCAAACATCTTCAAACTTTATGAGCATGATCAGGGCTCTGCCCTGAACGCCTCCATATGTCAAACTCCCGCCTTACTCGTGGCGTCCCCTGCTGGTAACAGGAAATGACCTATTTTTACTCTGAAGTGTACTGCTCCTTAATAGTTGACACCATCGGCTTTGTTTCTGCTCTACAACCTTCCCAACTACTTGGTGAAGCTACATTATAAAGGCCGTGAAGCTGGGTGCAATGGCATCTGTGTGGCGGCGCGGCAACTGACGATCCCTCGCCGTGAAATTACGTTTGGATTTGTAATGACCTTAACCACCTCCTATGATCCTAAAAATTCATACACACGTTCTTGGGGGCTGGTCCTAGACTCTGATGGGGTTTTTGTAATTGGGCGGGGCAAAATGGCTCAACGGCGCCCCCTTGAAGATTTAAAATACCCCTCTCCATATGGGTTTTTTTGGAATACGAAGATGAAAATTGGTACACATAAAGAACACTTCCAGACGCACAAAAAAGTCTCTTGACACCATGACCTCAACCTAGCAGGAAGTCGGCCATTTTGTTTTTGGCGGCCAAATTTCACTGCTTTCCACCATTGGTATGCGGATGAACTCGTGCTAGGGATTTCACCCGATCAACTTCATATCTGGTGGACCTCACCTCAAGACCATGATGATCAAAAGTTATAAAAGGCTTTTCTCTAAGTTAAAGGGCGTGGCCTCTGTGGCTCGCCAAAGTTCGGTGGCGTTTGGTGAATTTGCCATGACATTTCGAATGGCTCTCACGTCCACATACTTTATCCAAACATCTTCAAACTTCATGAGCATGATGAGGGCTCTGCCCTGAACGGCTCCATATGTCAAACTCCCGCCTTACTTGTGGCGCCCCCTGCTGGTAACAGGAAATAACCTGTTTGTACTATGACGTGTACTGGGGAGAAGAGGAGAGGACATAGGAGGACTCTGGTACTTGGCTGCACCGGCTGCGACTCCCGCGGGTCGCAAGGGGTGCGAGGGCCCGTCATCGCTGCTTGCAGCTTTAATTTTGTTTATATTTTTTTTCATAGTGGATACAAAATATTTTTTTATTCATGATTTTACTTTGGGTGTATTATTTCTCTGAGGAAAACACTTGAATGTGAGCCGTAAGGGTTAATTATGGCTTCCTGGCAAGCCCTCTGCAATGCAGTTGCATATCAGTATCGCCAGTAGGAGGCAGTGTGGCGCTGTGCTTCTCCAAGGGACCCTCTTTTCCAGTGGACTCTCTCGCTTCTTCATTCAACAGAGCAATGCTGCATCGAACTGAAGTACCTGTTGCCTATCTTGTTCTTCTGTTTTCTACAGGTTTGTGAAGTTTTTTTAAACTTGCATAACTACATACACATGTTAAACACCTAAAATGAGTGTGAGATCAATTTTGTGAGGATAATTAGTATAGTTACATGGGTTTTCTGACCAGTAGAGAAGATATTGTTTTCCTTTAGTTTTTTTTGTGTGACCTAAGATGGCGCTGTCCATAAAATCATTTTGGGTGAAAGTGATATTTTATTGGTGTGATAGCTTATTTAGGTTACTGTGTTGTGGTTCTGATGTATTCCTGATTTTTTTTAGCACCTTGGAAGGTTACTTTGCAAGTCTTCAGCTCATGCATCTCTTCTAAATTGACATGCAGTTGTCATTATTGAGAGTTTTTTTAGATTTTCTACTAAATTGCGCAGTATTGTGAACAGTATAATATAAATACAGCTCAGCTTAAATGCTGAATCAGGACACTAACACAGTAGTAGACTGGTTGAATTCCATTATTTTTCTATTGTAAAGGAAGACTGTGATTTACTTTAAAGTAGAGGATTGTAACCAGGCTAGGTATTTTGTTTTATTTTTGATATTGTGAATTTTTGTATGGATAAAGTCATAAAGAGAAAAAAAGAGAATACAGTAAGAAGTATATTTTGCATGTTGGCAAATAAATTCAACAGAGCGAAGCTGCATCGAACTGAAGTACCTGTCGCCTGTCTCGTTCTTTTCTCCTGTTTTCTACAGGGACCTTATCTGTTTATGGGTTCTCAGTCTGAGACCTGTAACACTAGCAGGTGTTTTGTTGCAGTTTTGGCCTTGGCTTGGAGGAGTAGCACAGTTTTTCCCAACAATCAGTGTAGTTCCTGAATCATTACTGATTTGTCGTGTGTTGCCTAGGTCTGACTGCCTTAGTTGCCTGGGTTTAAGTCCTGATTTCCTCAGGTTGCTTGTCCCAAAGCTTTGGGGCTCTGACTGCAAAACCTTTGTCATCTCTGGTTTTCAGCTGTGCAGTTAATGACCTCTGGCCAAGAATCTCAGGCTGCATTTTGGCTTGTATGTGACTCAGTGGTCAGATATATGTTACAGAGAGGGGCCATGAAGAGCCTTAAGAGTCAACATTATTTTTTTGAAATAAATTCAAGAACATACTGGGAGCCACTGCAAGTATGCTAAAACTGGCATGAAGTGGTCACTCTTAGAACTTGTTAGAAGCCTGGCAGCTGAGTTCAGTACAGTCTGTAGGTGATTAATAGCCTATTTTTGGTTAAGGTGTGAAGGATAAAATTATGTGAAGGATAAAATAGGTTCAGTTTTAGGTTCATATTCTGATTTGTTGTTAGTTCTGTTCGTCCATGTTTCACATTTTTAGGTTAATGTCAGTTCTAGTATGTTGAAGCACAGTAGTATGTTTTCTTTATTTCTTTACTTCTTTGGTTAAAATAACTTCCACATAAGTAAGTAGTAGTAGTCGTGGGTCTCCAGCAGGGGGAGTCTAGAGCTGCAGAGCTTGGTGAGCGGGCGCATCGGTCCCTCTCTTAAACTGCTATAGTTGTGAGCAGAGGAAAGAGCGCGTCTGCTCATCTCTCTATTAAACATCCCCTTTCCAGGTACAAATGGTAAATAAGGACTCACTGACGAATGAATGTGTTCTGTTAATGTGTAGTATTAGTTGTGAAAGTGTTTTTGTGAGTGAACTGGCGTGTTTGCTGTTGAGTGGAAGTTTGTAGAGATGCTAATCGTGATGCTAACTGCGATGCTAACCGCTACACTAGTCGCTATGTAGCACAGGGTTTTATGGTTGACATATTTGTACTGCTGTGTTGTACGAAAGCTTGTATTAAAAAAAAACTGCTATAGTTGTGAGCAGAGGAAAGAGCGCGTCTGCTCATCTCTCTATTAAACATCCCCTTTCCAGGTACGAATGGGCATTTACATTTGGAGGCACCGCTGGGATGATGAAGTTGAGGCTGGTACTCTAGAGTGACGGGAGACACCTTACTTCTATTATCCCCCCCCGAAATAAAAATAATTAAAAAAAATAAAAAAAACACTAAACAACCCAGGTGGTGGAGTACCGCCACATCTGAAGTGAAACCTGAGCGTGGGAGACGTGTGTCCTGAGGTGCAGATTTTTCACCAGGGAGCAGCTACAGGCAAGACACTTCTGCTCAGTACGGCTGTTACTCACCAGCCAAGATGGATCCAGAAGTTGAGAATTTGCAGTTTGAGATTAAAGGAGCCCTTTTCCAGTTTTCCATGGACCAGCTAATAAGTGACTTTCTTGAAATCTCAGGAACAAATAAAGAGAATGTATTGGGAAAAACTCACAATACTGTTGTGACACACACCATCCAATACATTGAACGTGATGAACTAAGTGAACTTGAAGATGAGGGTATGTCAGAGCTGTTGAGCCTCATGGACATGATTAAAACTGTGCAGCAGGCTAGCAAAAATGGCGCACCGGAAAACGCAAAAGAGATAGAGGAAAAAAAAAAAAAGAAAGAACTAGAACAGCTAAAGCTTATGGTACAGCAGAAGGAAACTGAAATGCAGGATCTAGCTAATAAGAATGTGAGAAGTCAGAATGAAATTGTACCAACCTATGCGGCTCCTGTCCATGCCAATAACTCACCGTGGCGAAAAGACTTTAAAATATCAGGCCAGATTGGTGAGCCCGGACAGAAGGATAGGCTTACCTTCTCCAGCTTAGCTCGCCAAATTGAGAACGGAATCAGCAAAGGATACCCTGAATTGGAAATAGTGGATGCCGTTATCAGGGCCATTGTACCCGGTCTGCAGCTGCGTAGCTATTTGGAGGGTAAAAGTGATTTGTCTTTGCCCACTCTCAGGAGAATCCTCCGTTCACACTATCAAGAGAGGAGTTCAACTGATTTATACAAGCAGCTCACCACAGAGGTCCAGAGCACCAAAGAAACTCCACAGAACTTTCTGATTAAGGCAATGGACCTTAGACAGAAAATTTTGTTTGCATCACAAGAAGCTGAATCTAGCCTTAAGTATGACCCTGCATTAGTACAGAATATGTTCATGCACACTGTGCTCACAGGTCTTCATAACGACAACATCAAAACTGACCTCCAGCCTTACCTGCTGCAACCAACTACTTCAGATGAGCTGCTGCTGGAAAGACTCAACATGGCGTGTACAAACGAGAGAGAGAGACAGGAGAAGAAGAGGCAGACAACAACACAGCGACCCATCGGCATCCATGTCCTTCAGTCTGGTGACATAAGTACAGACAAAAAGCGTACGGTGCAACAAAATATTACCTCGCTCCCTCCAGATGTGCTGTCAGACCTGAAAGAAATTAAAGCTGATGTAGTACTCCTGAAAGATCTCAAAACAGAGGTATCACAGATCAGAGAGTCTATTCACAAGACAGAGGCTGCACCAAAACTGTATCTTCCCTCACCCACTACCAACGAGACAGACCATGGAGCACCCCACCACTCAGCTTATGCTCAACCACAGCTCACAATGTGGGGTAAAGAGAGTGCAATAGCTTTCCCTCAGCACGGGGGACCAGTGCAGGAATACTCAGCTGTTGGTGGACCAAGGTTCGTGGCAGGAAGGACACAGTTTCAGCAGAGGTTTGCACCACAAAGATATCCAATGCCACGGCCACGACCGAGGTGTTTTGCATGTCAACAGCGAGGGGAGGAATATTGTCAACATTGCTACAAATGTGGGAGTAGTGAGCACTACCGAGCAGGCTGTCGAGGATAGGATACAGAGGATTCCCCAGTGCCACTAGAGGGACCCCTTTAAACGAGGAGAGGTTGCCCCCAAGGGACAGGGAGTGACCGGATCTGCTAAAGTGTCCCAAAAATGCACTAACTGTGGAGAAAGAGAACAGCGTCAGAAGTTTCAACAATGTTCAACTTGTAAAAGAGTACTCTACTGTGGCAGAGAATGTCAGGTTAACCACTGGCTAGAACATAAAGAACACTGTAAGTCGGTCACACAACTTGAGCCAAAAACACCACAGACACATTCATGTAAGACTATGACTGATAAAAAAGGAACATTCTGACAAAGGAACACACTACAGTGACTGAACTGGTAGGGAAAAAATGCCTCATAAACTGCTACCTTCAAGGAAAGCGATGTGAAGCACTATGGGATACTGGCTCACAGGTGTCTGCCATTGATGAAGTGTGGAAAGCTGATAACCTCCCCAACATTCAGCTAAGAAACATAGCAGAGATTGTTGATCCAAATGATCCACTGCAGATTGAGGCTGCTAATGGCACAGAGATGCCCTATGTAGGGTGGGTAGAAGTGACCTTTAGGCTAGCAGCTAGTGCTGAGGAGTTCCATGTCCCAATGCTTGTCATGAGAGGTAGCCAACAGCCCCGCCCTATTATTGGTTTCAATGTAATTGAACGTGTCATTATTAACAGTCAGAAAGGTGAGGGAGGTGAGGCGGAAGAAGAGAGGCTGATAAAGACAGTGAAAATGGCTTTCCCTAACCTAAAGAAACGGACCGTTGTGGCATTCATCAAAGCGGTGAGTGTTGAGAGAACAAGTGAGTATCTGGTGAGAACAGCTTGTCAGAGAGTAAGCATAGCAAGTCATAGTGTTGTCCAAGTAAAGTGTAGGATTAATGCCAAACCCTTTAAAGAGGACACCATGTTAGTCTTTGAGCCTGATGACAACCCCCAGTGGCCAGACGGCCTCCAGTTTTGTGACACACTGGTTCAGGTGCAAAAAGGGGCACAGCCAAATATTATTCTCGGTGTTCAAAACCCCACTGACCATGACATTACTTTGACAGGCAGGGTAGTGATTGGTACAACACAGTCTCATCAATATACCCACTTTGTTTTCCTGAGAATCTAAACTCACCGGTTGATGTAAATAGCATCCAGACCAAACAAAGTAAGGACCAGAAAACTAGTGCAGAGCCGTGGGACCCTCCTATTGATCTCAGTCATTTAGATGAGAGCCAGAGACAGATTGTACATGAGATGTTGAGGAAGGAGTCAGACTCTTTTTCTCGATCAGAAAGTGACATAGGTTCCATTGAGAAGCTTCAACTGAAAATTGACTTGAAAGACCCAGAACCTGTCGTGCGATCCTACATGTCAGTCCCTAAGCCATTATATGAGGAGATGAAGGACTATTTGACAGATTTAATCGCACAGGGGTGGATAGAAAAATCCCATTCATCATACGCTTCACCCATTGTCTGTGTAAGAAAGAAGTGTGGCTCTTTGCGTCTGTGTATAGACTATAGGGAGCTGAACCTCAAGACTCATCCTGACAGACAGCCAATCCCAAGAGTTCAGGATATCATGGACGGCCTGGGAGGAAACGTCATGTTCTCACTGTTAGACCAGGGCAAGGCTTTGGACTTATGAATGCTCCGGCGGCCTTCCAGCGCTGCATGGAGGAATGCTTAGAAGGTCTCCGGGATAAAATATGTGTCCCATATTTGGATGATACACTTGTGTTCAGCAAAACTTTTGAAAGTCATGTCCGAAAAGTATTGCAGAGACTGAGACAGTATGGAATCAAACTAAAACCGAGCAAGTGTGAGCTATTCAAGACTGAAATCCGTTATCTTGGAAGAATAGTATCAGCAGAGGGAAACAAAATGGATCCTGCTGACACTGCTGCTGTACGGGTCCTGAAAGACAAGAAACCAAAAACAGTCGGTGAGCTGAGGCAGATTATGGGACTGTTGAGCTATTACCGCCAGTACATTAAAGACTTTTCCCGCATTGCCAGCCCCCTGTATGACCTAACTAAGGGCCCTGGTCAAGGGGAAAAACAGCAACCTAGAAGGGGAAAGTTCACACACAAAAAAAGAACTGTGGCAGTGGTGCCGGCTCACACACCAATTGAATGGACCGACATGCATCAACAGATTCTAGAGCAACTGATAGACTGCATTACTCAACCACCTGTACTTGCTTTCCCAGATTTCTCCCAGCCATTTGTCCTTCATACAGATGCATCCAATCAGGGGCTAGGAGCCGTGCTGTATCAGAGGCAAAATGGGAAGCTGCGTGTAATCGCATATGGGTCCCGGACACTGTCAGCATCAGAAAAAAACTATCACCTCCATTCAGGTAAATTGGAATTCCTTGCTCTTAAGTGGGCAATCACAGAAAGATTTCGTGACTATTTGTATTATGCCCCCTTCTTCACAGTTTACAGTGACAATAATCCCTTGACATATGTGTTATCCACCGCTAAGTTAAATGCTACAGGAAGTAGATGGGTAGCAGAACTAGCTGATTTCAACTTTACAGTTAAATATCGTCCTGGTAAGGAGAACATTGATGCTGATAGTTTGTCCAGAATGCCATTAGATGCTGAGAACTTGATGAGTCAAATGCCTCATGGTCAATGGCCATCTCTGTTAACAGCCTAGTCGATGCTCAAGATGTTTCAGTGGTCTCACTAGCACAAGCACAGATACTTCAGGATCAGAAGGATGACTCAGATATCAGGACAGTGCTGCAGTCTAGATTGTCAGGAGTGAAACCCTTACGCCAAGAACTGAGAAAGTTTAGTGCTCAAAGTCGTTGCCTGCTTCGAGAATGGGACAGATTCGAAACAGATGGAGATGGTGTTCTATGGAGGAAAACGGCTCGTAGAAAGCAACTGATATTACCTGACAAACACAAAAAAACAGTCTTAGAGGAATTACACAATCGAATGGGACACCAGGGCGCTGACAGGACTGTATCTTTGATTAGAGACCGTTTTTTCTGGCCGCACATGCAGCGGGAAATAGAACAGTATGTAATGAGTTGTACTTGCCTGAAGCAAAAAAAGCCCAGCCGCGAGACAAGAGCCCCCCTCACAAACATTGTCACAACACAGCCATTTGAACTTGTATCAGTGGACTTTCTGCATCTTGACAAGTGCAGGGGCAGTTATGAGTACATACTGGTGATTGTAGACCACTTTACGTGCTTTGCGCAAGCATATCCCACAACCACAAAGTCTGGAAAAACAGTGGCAGACAGAATATTCAATGATTATGCTATGAAATTTGGATTCCCCACACGCATTCACCACGACCAAGGAGGTGAGTTTGAGAATCAACTTTTCTCACAGCTAAGCAAGTACTGCAGCGTGGCCGGGTCAAGGACCACCCCTTACCACCCACAGGGGAACGGCCAGGTGGAACGCTTCAACCGAACATTGATGCAGATGCTCAAAACGCTCACGGACAGAGACAAGATGAACTGGAAAGACTCTCTGAATAAGCTCATATTCGCTTATAACTGCACACGTACAGAGGTGACAGGGTTTTCCCCATTTTATTTATTGTATGGTCGCTCTCCAAGACTGCCTATCGACATGTTGTTTAACTTACCCACCGAAGGGGGAAGTGGCAACCACCTTGACTATGTAGAGCGGTGGAGGCAAGGGATGCAAGAGGCATATGCTATTGCCAGACAGAATGCAAATAAGTCTGCTCAGAGGAACAAAAGGACATATGATGCCAAGGTGAGGAGTTCAGTGTTGCACCCAGGTGATCGTGTGTTAGTGCGGAACATGACTCCTCGTGGGGGACCAGGAAAATTGAGGAATCACTGGGAAGACACCATTCACATTGTGGTTCGGCAAGTGGGAGAGGACGTTCCGATTTATGAATTGAGACCTGAACATGGGAAAGGAAAATCAAGGGTACTGCATAGAAATTTGCCGCTGGAAGTTGATGTGCAGGCGCCTGTAAGATCTAAACGAAAGACTGTGGTGGCTGCTAAAGGCCAAGAGGATTCAGAGGAAGATGACGAGGAGGATGATTATTACTTTGTGGACTCACCATTTCAGGAAGCAGCTCGAGCACCTGAACTGGTGAGAGGAACCCTTGTCGTGACACATGAGGTGACTGAACCTCACCTGACTGAACCTGTAATGGAGTTACACCAGCTGGAAGTCAATGACAACATTCCTGGAAACCAGGATGTTCAGGGCATTAATTTACCTGACATGGAAGAGGACGTTCTACTGACAGTGAGACGGACAGTAGACCGCAGCGGCCCCAGAGACAGCGCCGACCACCACAAATGCTGAGATATGACACAATTGGGACTCCATCTTGTTACAGCCTTGTTGCACAACACTCTCACTCAAGGCCTCACATATGGACACAGCCAGTGCCGCCATACTACAACCAGCATCTTTATTTGTATGGCATATAGACTGATTTGGAGCTTTTAAAACACGTGGATTTACATTGAGAACCTTGTGTAGAGACACACAGTTCACATTTCACACATATGAGTGCCTAGAAAGGACAAAAGCTGAGTGCTGTTAATGTCACGGGTACTGCACAGCCCAGAACTTTGTTGAAAGCTGACTGTGGTTGACTGGATGGGAATACAGTGAACAATTTTGACACTCCTGCAAATAATGGACACTCATGTGTCCTGTGAAACTGAATGTATCAAAAGAGTTCCAGTCTGTAACTAAATTGCAAAGTGACTCATACATGTGACGCTGAATGTACCAAAAGAGTTCCAGTCTGTAATGGACACTTTGGACGTGCTGATTGTATTAGAGGAAGTAGGGGTTAAATGTAATGATGTTGAGGACAACATTTAATTTTGATGGGAAGTATGTGAAGGATAAAATAGGTTCAGTTTTAGGTTCATATTCTGATTTGTTGTTAGTTCTGTTCGTCCATGTTTCACATTTTTAGGTTAATGTCAGTTCTAGTATGTTGAAGCACAGTAGTATGTTTTCTTTATTTCTTTACTTCTTTGGTTAAAATAACTTCCACATAAGTAAGTAGTAGTAGTCGTGGGTCTCCAGCAGGGGGAGTCTAGAGCTGCAGAGCTTGGTGAGCGGGCGCATCGGTCCCTCTCTTAAACTGCTATAGTTGTGAGCAGAGGAAAGAGCGCGTCTGCTCATCTCTCTATTAAACATCCCCTTTCCAGGTACGAATGGTAAATAAGGACTCACTGACGAATGAATGTGTTCTGTTAATGTGTAGTATTAGTTGTGAAAGTGTTTTTGTGAGTGAACTGTCGTGTTTGCTGTTGAGTGGAAGTTTGTAGAGATGCTAATCGTGATGCTAACTGCGATGCTAACCGCTACGCTAGTCGCGATGTAGCACAGGGTTTTATGGTTGACATATTTGTACTGCTGTGTTGTACGAAAGCTTGTATTTAAAAAAACTGCTATAGTTGTGAGCAGAGGAAAGAGCGCGTCTGCTCATCTCTCTATTAAACATCCCCTTTCCAGGTACGAATGGGCATTTACAAAGGCACATGAAAAGATGAAGGTTGTAAAATGGTCTCCGTGTCTTTGAAAGAAAAAATAAATCATATTTAGGAAATGAGATCAGAGTAACTTTATTAATCCCCAGAGAGAAATTCTTTGGCTACAATCAAACTCCCAATGGAAAATTAAGAAAACGAAACGCAAACCCTTCTTGATGCACTGGCCACCACAGACTCATAGAACATCCACAGTATTGTCCAGCAGATGTTTAAGGACTATAGCAGTCCTGGTCCACGTTTTTGGTCCAGTCCAGTTTGTGATCTAAATACACCCCGAGGTACTCCTCCACCATGTCCACAATGACCCCTTGAATGTTAACAGCTTCTCACCCAGCAGAGCCAGCCTGATGGTGTCAAAGATAAGAAAATCCTTTATTAGTCCCTCAGTGGGGAAATTGCATTTAGCAACAGCAGGGGTATAGTAAAGTAAGCAAAAGTAAAATATAAGTAAGAGACCAATATGGCCAGAACAAGATTAAATAAACACTATTCCAATAGTAGATAACTAAGAGACTAAACTAACAAAATAGCTACTGTATATATATATGTCACCGAGTAGAGGGACTGTGGTATTATAACACTTTTTCGTCTCTGTGGGGAGCAGGCACATCAAAACAACAACACTCAGAGGAAGGTTCAGTTAAAAATATATAAATACCTTTATTACAAATGTAAGTTAAAACACAATGGGTAAAATCTGAGTACTCCGGATACTTAAAAAAAGTCCTGCAGGTTGTCCACCTGACCAAATGGGGGTGTAGAGAGTCCCCGGGCCAACAGGTCCCTGCGTGGCCGTTGGGTGGTAGCTTGGGGGGAAGGAGAAACAAACAGAAAACAGGGCAACTATCAGGGTGGTCAGCGGCCCATCAATCTTTATATGAGGTATCTTAGTCCCAGAAACAAAATTAAGAAATCTTCTGTGGGGTGAGGGCGAATACTAATAAAAATAAAATATAAAGAATAGGGATAACAACCAAACCCAAGGAAAAACCAACACAAAACAACTCAAGCCTTTAAATTACTGTTACACTGCAAATAAACCCACTCCAACTCAATAAGGCCCGATCCACAAGATTTCTAAAATAGTTCAGGGAGAAAGGCCTTAACCCTGACACGTCGAAGCTGTCTCAGAATGTCCAAAGTTATCCCCCCCCCGCAAGAACAAAAGAAAGAAATTATTGTCGGCAACAAGGCGTCCCACACTACTACTTCAGTCAGTGTATAATAAGAATGAAGAGGTACTTAACCGCAGGAGGGGTGGAACGCGTCCCCACCCCTCCACTTTCACACAAGGCTTCCCCCTCTCGCAACGTGCGTCTGTGGCGTGATGGCGGCCTGGATCCCCACTCGGCAGCGGCGCACACGACTCGACCGGGACGCTCCTCTCGCGCTGTTCACCGGACTCTTAGGCCAAGATGGCGTGGCGACAAGCTGCCCAGCACTCGTGCGCAGTATCCTCAGCCGCTTCTCCTCCCAATCAGCTCAGCTGCTTCTTCCGCCTGCTGCCCGCGTTCCCCGCTGTCCGCGTCTCTGTAGCAAGAGAACAAACTCTCCTCACGCGCCACACGCACACCTGTCTCTTATCCCGTTCCCAATTACTTCCGGTGGCTGCGCACACACCCTCTCATACACACATAGACACACTTAGAGACACACACACACGCTCACACTTAGTCACCCTGTGACATATACATACATACATACATACATAAATATGAGACGGGGATTGTTGAGTTGTGTAACTATAGTACACAATAAATATTGCACATTGATATTACACGGATAGTTGCATGGAATTGTAATCAAGTTTGTGTGTCAACAATGCTCATTATAGAGTCTGACAGCAACAGGAAGGAAAGATCTTCTAAATCTCTCCTTCACACACCGAGGGTGGTGTCATAGTCTGTAAATTTATGTCAAGTTATGTTTTTGTCTGGTGTCTGTATTGTCTTGTGGGTTCTTGTTTTATTTTGAAATCATTGCCCTAGTGTAGCTTGTCTTGTTATACTTCCTGTCTTTGTTTTGTTTCCCACCGTTGTAATTGTTTCCCCCGCCCTAATTGTTTCCACCCGTTTCCCCTTACCTGTTGTGTGTATATATAGTCTGCGTTTCCCCTTGTCCTGTGCCAGTTCGTCTTGTCGTATTGTCAGAGAATCAGCCTTTGTCCATGTTTACCTTGCCCTCGCCAAGTCAGGTTGTGTATTTTTGTTGTTACTTTATCCAAGTCTTTACTACTGTTCTCATTGTTAGATTTTCTTTGTTACTTTGTTTAGCATGTTTTGCCTTTTGTCCTCGAATGAGTGATTTTTCGTTTTCTGTTCTAACATTGACTCATTGCCTCTTAGAGTGATTTTAAGTTGTTACTTCGTTGCCTCTGAGTGATTTTCGGTTGTTACTTTGTGAATAAATACTGTTTTCTTTGTACTTTATCGTTGAGTCGTGCATTTGGGTTCAAGTCCCAGCTGAGTCATAACAGGTGGAGTAGTCTGTCACTGAAGCTGCTCTGTAGAGCTGACAGGACGTCCTGCAGGGGGTGGGACTCATGGTCCAGCATAGATGGATAGTTTTGCTAGGACCCTTCTGTCTCCGACCTCTCGCACTGAGTCCAGGCACTGGAGAAATAAAAAAACAAGACCTTCACAGTACTCACTGGCTTGTCCAGGTGGGTATAGACTTGGTTGAGCAGGTAGATGATGGCATCGTCCACTCCAAGATGGACATGGCAGGCAAACTGAAGGGGATCCAAAAGTGATTGGACCATGGGCTGGAGCTGCTCCAGAGTCTTCATGATTTTAATGCGGCAGGCCTGTAATCCTTGAGGTCGCTGGGACGCAGCATTTTCAATACAGGCATGACTCAGACTCAAGTTGAAGACATGGTGAAGTACTCCATGTAGCTGTGGGGCACAGGTCTTCAGGGCCTTTGAGATCACATCAACTGGGCCTGCTGACTTGCCTGCATGGAGTCTCTTTTCACCTAGTCAGCAGGGAAGCTCATTGTGGAGGTGTGGGGTAGGGGAGGGGTGTAGATGTTTCCCTGGTGAGTGCAGTCAGCCAGAGCGTCTGGAGAGGAGGTGTGAGTGAGGTCTTCAATTGGAGATGATGGAGAGCAAGGGGGTTGGGGGGTGAGCTGGGGTCACTCTGCCAAATCTTTTAAAAACAAGATTCAGCTCATTTGCCCATTCCACGCTGCCATCCGCTCCTCTACCACTTTTTGCCTTGTAACTGGTGATCGTCCTCATGTCACTCCACACCTCTCTCATGTTGTTTTGTTGAAGTTTCCACTCCAACTTCTTCCTGTACTTCTCCTTGGCCTCCCTGGTCTTTGATTTCAGGTCCATCTGTATGTTTCACAGCTGTTGCCAGCTCTCTTCTTGTCGTTCAGAATGGCTTTGACGTCCTTTGTTACCCATAGATTGTTGTTGCTGATAGTCCTGGCTGGGACAATGGTGTCCACACAGAAGTTTATGTATCCAGGAATGCACTCAGTAAGTCCGTCTGTGTCATCACTGTGGGGCTCACAGACTGCCTGCCAGTTTGTCACCTTGAAGTAGCCCTAAAGTGTCTCCTTGGCCTTGTCTGTCCATCTCCTCACAGTCTTTGAAGTTGCAGGCAGACTCTTTACAAGAGGCACACAGTAGGGGGAGAGGTGAACCAGGTGTGATCTGACCTGCCCAGTGGGGGGAGGGGGGAATAGCTGTACGCATCTTTAACATTAGTGTACATCAGGTCTATTGCTCTTCCTTCCCTGGTAGGACAGCTCAAAAACTGTGTGAAAGTTGAAAGTGTCCAATTTAACATGGTTTAAGTCAGTAAGAACAGTGAATAACATCCCATGAAGTGTTCAGGTTGCTGAGAGGGGAACATAAACTGCCACCATGATGACATGAGAAAACTATGGACAAAGTCAGACAGCACACAGTTCAAGATCTGGGCCATAGATGCACTCCTTCCCAGTGAACGGGATTACACCACCAGTTATTCACGAGAATGGAAAGCCCTACCCCTTTGCGCTTACCGCTCCTGACGCAGTCTCTGTTAGCTTGAATGGTGTGGAAGCCCTTGATGATAGCATTGTCGTCAGAAACATCTTGGTCTATCCATGTCTCTGTGAAGCACAATCAATCAATCAATCAATCAATCACTTTATTTGTCCCCTGGGGGGGCAATTCAAGGCACGTGGACACACAACACAAAAATAGCATGGAATAGATAGATGGTAAGGAATAAATAAATAAACAATAGAATTAAAACTCAGAATGTGCTGTGATAGCAAGTTAAGAGTGTTAACAGTGTGGTGGGAGAGAATCACAGTTCACAGAGAAGTGAGTGGGTGGGTACGTGGGTGGGGGGGTGGCAGTGAGTTGAGGAGCAGCACAGCTCTGGGAATGAAGGTTGTCCTTCTCCTTTGAGTCCTGCAACTGGGGCAGCAGAGCCGGCGACCTGAGGGGAGCCATATGAACGCTGGGAACAAGGCGTGTGAGGGGTCCTGCAAGATTCTGTGTGCTGTCTTCAGTGTCTGCTGCTCACACACTGTATTCAGTGATCTGAGTGGAAGACCAATGATTTTAGAGCAGACCTTGACTGTGTTCTGCACACGGTTCCTGTTCTGAAGAGAGATGGAGTGCAACCAGCAGGTTATAGAGAATGTCGTGGCACTCTCTATGAAGGAGTGGTAGAATGTCCTCAGTATGGTGCTGTTGACCCCAAAGGAGTTAAGTTTCCTCAGTAGGTACTGTCGCCGCTGGCATCTTCTGAGGATCTCCTCTGTGTTAGCAGTGAAAGTGAAGGAGTTGTCAAATATTGTTCCCAGATATTTGTACTCCTCTACTATCTCTCCTGGCTTCCCTTGGATTGTGCTGACAGATGTTGTAGCCAGCTCCCTCTGCTTCCTAGAGAAGGTCACCACCATCTCCTTTGTCTTCTCCACATTCAGCTCCAGTGCAGAGTTGTCGCACCAGTCCACAAACTGCTGGAGTGCTGGGCCATGGTGGTGAGAGTGGCCTGAGAGCAGGGACAGGAGAACTGTGTCATCAGCGTACTTAACCAGATGACACTCTGGGTGGGTGGATCTGCAGTCATCGGTGTATAGAATGAAAAGCAGTGGAGAGAGGACACAGCCCTGAGGGGAACCGGTGGAGGTGAAGATGAGACCTGAGAGGATGTTACTGACCAGCACATATAGTTAACATTGGCCTGCAGCTCGTCCACCTTGTTGCGCAGAGAGTGCACATTCGCCAGGATGATAGATGGGAGCGCACAATATCTGTATTTCTCCCTCTTCAGTCTAGCTCTAATACCGCCCTTTTTCTTCCCCCTCCTGGTTATCTTCTTTTTCGTGTGGTTTGTGGAGTCAAAGTCCCGTCGATTTCCTCAGGGAATGTGTCAGTGGGCACGTTCCGCGATGGAGGAAGTGTGAGCCGCAGCAGAAAGTCTCTTGGGTAAGTGAGTCGTTGTCTGGCTGGGTGATTGTGATGGTTTAGGTTTGCCATTATCTTGTCCACCAATAACCACAAAAATGCAAAGCAAAGATTGTGTAAACTGCCTCACGATCTGCAGGTCGACCGCACAAGCAGCGACCGGAAAAAAAAAAAAACTACACTCACGATGCTCCCTCTGACTCTGGGCCAGTGTCATCAGCTCGTCCATCTTCTTCACGAGTTTCGTTCACTTGGTGTGGGTAAAATGCAGAGAGATTAATTTCCCCTGGTTGAGAACAGCTTGAGTGACAATAAAGGATTAAATTAAATTTTAATTAATTAATTATTAATAAATTAAATGATTGCGACCAAGATGGTGGTGCGTGTGCAGCACAAGGCTCTGTGTCTCCCCAGTTTTTGCTCCACTGCTTTGACGTCCTCACAAAAGGTTTACAGAGCTTTAATTTCTGCCTGTATGCAGGAATCAAGTGGACCATGGCGTGGTCAGAGTGACCCAGTGCAGCGCGAGGGACAGCATGATAGGCGTTACTGACAGAGGTGTAACAATGATCCAGACTGTTCTCCTCTCTGGTGGGACATTTAATAAATTGTCTGTATTTGGGGAGTTCATGGCTGAGGTTACCTTTGTTAAAGTCACCAAGGACAATAACTAAGGAATCCGTGTTGGTCCGCTCCACGCACAGAATCTGGTCGGCGAGCGTGCACTGGGCGTCCTGCACGTCGGCCTGCGGTGGAATGTAAACACCGACCAGAATGAATGAAGCAAACTCACGGGGCGAGTAGAACGGTCTGCAGTTGATGAAAAAAATTTCCAGGTCAGGAGAACAGTACCATTTGATCACTGTCATGAACAAGGAGGTGCGGCTCCTGCTGAAGGCCTGAGACACCGCCTTCAGATCAGGTGATGCACAAGCCTACAGTGAATCCTGGAAGAGGTTAGCCCTGGAATAAGGCCAAGCATAGCTACAAGCTAAAGGTGGAGAAACATTTTACCAACTTGGAGCCCCGACGCATGTGGCAGGGCATCCAGGCCATCAGCGACTACAAGCCCAGCAACGTCACACCGGGAGCTACAGATGTCTCCTTCCTCAATGAGCTAAATGACTTTTATGCTCACTTTTACAGAGACAACAAGGAGATGGCCACCAAGACAACACCCTCAGCAGACCATCAGTCCCTCATGTTCACCTCCACGTCTACACTGCACAGAGCTGTCAATGCACGCAAGGCTGCTGGCCCAGACAGCATTCTTGGACACGTGCTCAGGGCATGCGCAGAGCAGCTCGCAGGGGTCTTCATGGACATTTTCAACCTGTCCCTCACCCAAGTGGCTGTGCCAGCATGCTTCAAGTCCACCTCCATCGTGCCACTGCCAAAATACTCCTCCCCAGCGAGCCTGAACGATTACCACCTTGTAGCACTCACAGCTATAGTTATGAAGTGCTTTGAGCGACTGGTCCTGACTCACTTAAAAAACTGCCTCACGCCCACACTGGACCCTCACCAATTTGCCTATCATGGCAATAGGAGCACAGAAGATGCTGTATACACAACTCTGCACTCTGTACTCACACACCTGGACAACAACAACACTTACGCCCGAATGCTGTTTGTCGACATCAGCTCGGCATTTAACACTGTCATCCCCTCCAAGTTGACCACTAAACTTGGAGAGCTGGGCATCGACACCTCCCTCTGTAACTAGATTACGGACTTTCTGACCAACAGACCCCAGCATGTCAGGTCACGCCACATCTGCTCCAACACCATCACGCTCAACACTGGCGTACCACAGGGCTGTGTTCTGAGCCCATTTCTCTACTCCCTCTTCATCCATGACTGCAGGCCTGTAAATGGATCCAACACCATTATCAAGTTTGCAGATGACACCATGGTGATTGGTCCCATCAGCAACAATGATGAGACTGCCTACAGGGAGGAGGAACAGCACCTGGTCATGCAGTGCGGCAACAATAACTTGCTCCTGAACACCAGCCAGACAAAGGAGCTTATTGTGGACTTCAGGAAGGTGAAAAGAGGCACTCACAGCCCCATTCACATCAATGGGATGGCTGTTGAACGCGTCACCAGCTTCAAACTCCTGGGGACCCACATTACAAAGGACCTGTCCTGGTCCGCCAACACCTCCAGCCTGGTCAAGAAGGCTCACCAGTGCCTCTTCTTCCTGAGGCCACTGAAGAAGAACCACCTGTCCTCAGCCGTTCTGGTGACCTTCTACCAGTCTGTGATTGGGAGCATCTTGACCAGCTCTATAATAGTCTGGTATGGTAACTGTTCAGTCACTGACATAAAGGCACTGCAGTGGGTGGTGAAAACTGCCCAACATATAATAGGGACTCCACTTCCCTCCATTGAGGATGTCCAGAGGAAACGCTGCCTGCGACGAGCTCACCCTGCAAATGGTCCGTTTAACCTCCTGCCCTCCAGGAGGCGCTTCAGGAGCCTCCGCCCAAGAGCCAATAGACTCAAGAACAGCTTTTTCCCCACAGCTGTTTCCTTATTGAACTCAGCCCTACTGTAACCCCCCACCTCCACCTCCCACACCAACCCTGCCCCTCAACAACCTCCCCCACACACACAACACCCATACTCCTCACACCTCCTCATCTCCATACTTTCCACCACCTGCATCACCAGTCTGTTCTGTCAATTAAGCACTCATTGTAAATGATGTTCAGTTTTATTGTAGTATTTTTTTTCCTTTTTTTCTCTATATAGTGTACAAATAATCATAAACCTATTTGTATAGTAAGTGCATATTACCTGTATGTCTGTATGTCTGTACAGACAGATACATAATTTATCTGTATAGTATGTTCATAATACCTATTTAACTGTATATTCTGTTATAGAACACTCATCTGTATATCATGTTTATTGTGTATATCTACTGCGAATACTGTATATCCTGCACTTGTTGCCATATCCTGCACTTGCTGCTTTTGCACTTCTGGTTAGATGCTAAACTGCATTTTGTTACCCTGTCCCTGTACATGTGTAATGACAATAAAGTTGAAGTCTAAAAATGATTAAAGTTTAATTTCAAACATTTTGACTGTCCCCGTGTATACTTGCAACACTCTGCTAATATTTTAACATATACAATACTATGCTGCCATCTTGTTTTTAGACAAGATGGCGGCACGCAATAGTGCAGCAGCTTCTTGAGTTCTCGGTATTAAACCAAACATCAGAATGCCTTTGGCCCACATGTGCACTAAATACAGTCCAAGCGAACTCACTGACATCAGGGATGGCTCGGTCGTAAGTACCTAACCAAAACTCAAAAACACTGCTTGGAGGCACCCAGGTGCCTTTTATGTGGTTGCAGGGGACTTCAACCATGTAAATCTGACAGATGTTTTGCCCAGGTTTTACCAGCATGTCACTCTACTGAAACAGGAAAAACACACTGGACCATGTGTACACAAACAGCGTGTACAGAGCCGTCCCCCTTGCCCACCTTTGACTCTCCAACTACATCTCAATCCTGATGGTCCCCGTCCACAGCTGAAACAGAGCATACCAGAGCAGAAAACTGTCACAGTGTGGCCCTGTGACGCTACCTCTGTGCTTCAAGACTGTTTTCAATCCACAGACTGGCATGTTTTTAGAGAGGCTGCAACAAGAGAGGGAGAGGTGGACCTAGAGGAATACTCATTTTCTGTTCTCAGCTTCATCTCAAAATGTGTTGAGGATGTCACCACCACCAAGACAGTGACCATCCACCCAAGCCAAAAACCTTGGTGGAATGCAGAGGTCAGATCACTGCTGAAAGCCAGGGATGCTGCATTCAGGTCAGACGATACACCAGCTCAGAGTGGCGAGGAGACAGCTGACTGCAAGCATCAAGATGGCCAAGTACACATATGCTCAGAGAATACAGAGGCACTTTAACACCAATGATGCCTAGAGCATGTGGAAAAGTATTAAGTGCATCATGGATTACACCAGCAAAGATGCACAATGCCCGAGAGACCCCACTCTCCCTGATGCATTGAATAAGTTCTCTGCCCGGGTTGAAGGCTCCAAAACCATTTCCAGCACCAGACTAACCACACCACCAGATGAGGCGCCTCTCAGTGTCACTGTGGCCGGAGGTTCTTAATAAGGATCAACCCCCCGCAAAGGTGCTGGCCCTGATAACATACTGGGGTGGGTACTTTAACCTGCTAGATAATTCAGCACTTACAGAACTTGTCAAACAACTAAAATCTACAACATGCTCACTCGATGATCTGCCAACAAAATTTTTCAAAACTGTTTTTAACTGCTTAGCTTCAGATGTGTTGCAGATAGTCAACAAGTCTCTTGAGTCAGGGCAGTTTCCCCAAGCCCTAAAAACTGCAGTTATTAAACCTCTTCTTAAAAAATCTAATCTGGATGCTTCAGCTATAACTAACTACAGACCAATATCCAACCTTCCTTTTCTAGGAAAGATCATTGAAAAGGCTGCTTTTCAACAAATTCATGCATTTTTGGTGCAAAGCAATCTTTTTAATGAATTTCAGTCTGGTTTTCAAGCACATCACAGCACTGAGACAGCACTTGTGAAAGTCCTGAATGACACACATCTGAATAATGATGCATCCAAAGTCTCTGTCTTAGTATTACTGGACCTTAGTGCTGCATTCGATACAGTTGATCACAATATACTCCTTGACAGACTGGAAAACTGGGTAGGACTCACTGGCACAGTGTTGAGTTGGCTCAAATCTTACTTACATGGTAGGGATTACTTGGTCTCAATGGGTAACTATGAATCTGACCGAACTAAGATTACATACGGGGTTCCTCAGGGGTCCATTCTTGGACCACTTCTGTTCAATATCTACATGCTGCCCCTAGCTCAGATCATCGAACATCACAATATCTCTTACCACACGTATGCAGACGACACACAACTTTATATTTCAGTGTCACTGCACGACCACAGTTCCCTACGTTCACTAAGCAAGTGTATTCAGCAAATCAATGAGTGGATGTGCCAGAATTTTCTCCAGCTCAATGAACATAAGACAGAATTGATTGTTTTTGGCTCCAAAAATGAAAGGTCCAAGATCAGTGCTCACCTTGACTCCATGTCACTGAAGGTTACAAATCAAGCCAGAAATCTCGGTGTAATCCTTGACTCAGACCTGAATTTCACCAACCATATAAAAGCTATCACCAAGTCTGCCTATTACCTCCTGAAAAACATTGCTAGGATCAAGGGTTTACTATCCATACAAGACACAGAAAAACTTATCCACGCATTCATTTTCAGTAGGCTAGATTATTGTAATGGCATCCTAACAGGTCTAAACAAACGATCTATCAGACAGTTGCAGCTGGTCCAAAATGCTGCTGCCAGAGTCCTGACCAACACCAGAAAAATGGACCACATTACACCTGTCCTCAAATCACTGCACTGGCTTCCTGTGAGTCAAAGGATACAGTTTAAAGTTCTACTCTTGGTCTACAAAGCACTGAATGGTCTTGGACCAAAATATCTCATGGACTTACTGGTTCCTTATGAAGCATCCAGACCCCTTAGATCATCAGGGACAGGCCTACTGTGTGTTCCTAGGGTCAGGACTAAACAAAGTCAAGCAGGATTTAGTTATTCTGCCCCTCACTTGTGGAATAAACTTCCGGAATACCTGAGGTCAGCCCAAACACTCAGCTTATTTAAGTCAGGCCTGAAAACACACCTTTTTACTGAAGCATTCTCTTAAATTGTCTTAACTGCACTCTTCTTATTTAATTATTTTACTGTTTTCTATTTTTTCTGCTCCAATGTTTTAATATATTTCTTTTATTCTATTATTTATGATTTTAATGTAATATCATTTGCTTTTATTCTATGATTTTAATGTAATTTGTAAAGCACTATGAATTACCTTGTGTACGAATGGTGCTATATAAATAAACCCTGCCTTGCCTATATAAATAAAATTGAATTGAACATCTACAACATCTCCCTCTCTCAGGCAGCCATCCCAACCTGCATGAAAACATCGACCATCTTCATCAGTGGTCCACACAGCCCTCACCCACCTGGAGAGCAAGGACTCTTATGTGCACCTGCTCTTCATTGACTTCACTTCAGCGTTCAATACCATCATCCCTCACACCCTGGCACAGAAACTCCACACACTGGGACTGATCACGTCCCTCTGCAACTGGGTGCTGGACTTTTTAACCAACAGACCACAGACTTTAAGAATCTCAGCACTGCCTCCCCTCAGGGCTGCACGCCAAGCCCCCTCTTGTTCACCCTGCTGACATACGACTGCTCCACAAAGAACCCAAGCTGTTAGATAAACCAAGGAGATGACTGTGGACTTTAGGAAGAGTTGATATCAAACCTTCCCACCTGCACATTGGAGGCGCAGCAGTAGAAATGGTCCCCAGCTTCAGGTACCTGGGCATTGACCTCAGTGAGGACCTTACCTGGGGAAAAAAACACCTCCTGCTTGGTGAGGAAGGCTCACCAGTGCCTATACTTCCTCAGGAGACTGAAAAATGTGAGACTTGGAGGCTCAGTCCTGTCCCCCTTCTACTGATGTGTGGTGGGGAGAGTCCACAGCTCTTGCATGGCATGACAGCTGCTCTGCTGCAGAGAGGAAGGCTGCACAGAGGATTGTTGGGAACAACTTCCCCTCCACCACGGATATTTATACCACCAGATGCAAGAAGAGGGCCACCTGCATCATGATGGACACACACTCTATGCCCCTCTTCCCTCAGGGTGAAAAACAGCTTCTTCCCAACAGCTGTGAGACTGTAATGCCTGTGTTCCATTCCGTTCCATTCTCTGTTCATCTCCATTCATGTTTACATTCTGAGACCTAAGTTTACATCTTGAGCCACTATTATTTTTTGCAAAGTACTCTACTACATGCGTGATTAGGTGCCTTGGTACTTTTGTATCTCTTTTTTGGCCTCCTATATTTTCAATTTTTAACGTTTTATTTTTATTACTTACATTTTTATTGCTACTTTCTTGTTGTATTTATTGATTACTTCTTTTTGTTGGCTTTACCAGGCCCTCAGTACCTAGTTTTGCTTTTATTCTCATGTAAACGTGGAATATTTTTCAATTTTTTCTCAATTCAATTTTATTTATATAGCGCCTTCCACAATCAAAATTGTCTCAAAGTGTTTTACAGAGACCCAGAGCCTGACCCCAGGGCAAGCACTTAAGGCGACAGTGGCAAGGAAAAACTCCCTTTTAACAGGAAGAAACCTTGAGCAGAACCTGGCTCAGATGGGGGACCCTCCTGCCGATGGCCGGGCTGGGTGAAAGGAGGAAAAGGAGGAAGATAGGACAGCTAGGAGTGGAGAAGGACATGCAGCCTAATACAGACAATCGACATTAACAATGGACAATGGACATTAGAGGGTCAGCATTTACATTACAGTTAGTGAACAATTATTGGATAATGTGTGCTCAGCAGATTACAGTTATGATAGGAAACAGAGCACAGAGTAAAAAAGCGGTCTGCAACGAATATTAATCCAATATTTATCTGTAGCAGAATGAAACATTAAACGCGTAAGAAATGGATCATTGTAAACAATAAACAGCAGCAGGTGGGTGGAGCCAGGACCACAGAACATGCAGCTCTGGAGCCAGAGATACCTGCAGAAAGGTACAGAGACCGAGAGACCAGAGAGAAACATCACAGGACTACGGGACAGAGAGGACACAGAGTTAATGACATGTAATAAAGGCTAATAAATTTGAGATTGGGTCTGAGGAAAGAAAAAGAAAGAAGAAGAAGTGCGCAGTAGATCATGGGATGTCCCCCAGCAGCCTAGGCCTATAGCAGCATAACTAAGGGATGATTCAGTTGCCTGAGCCAGCCCTACTAAGGGCTATATCCTTAACTGTAACAGTGTCTATAGAGATAATTGTGACTAACTATAAGTTTAATAAATAACTAGAACTGTAACTACAACTAATTATAAGCTTTGTCAAACAAGAAGGTTTTAAGCTTAGTTTTAAAATTAGAGAGGGTGTCTGCTTCCCGAACCCAAACTGGCAATTGGTTCCACAGGAGAGGGGCCTGATAGCTAAAGGCTCGGCCTCCCATTCTACTTTTAGAGATTTGGGGAACCATAAGCAAACCTGCATTCTGGGAACCAAGCAATCTGTTGGGATAATATGGTACTATCAGCTCTTTGAGATATGAAGGAGCCTGGCCATTGAGGGCCTTATATGTAAGGAGAAGGATTTTAAGAGAGAGAGAAAACATGGCGGAGCCGGCTGGCGGTCTGGCAGGAGCCCCAGACGTGCTCACCAAACTTTCATCTCTATTGTCATCTATACTGGTAAATCCGGCTGAGAAATGCCATGGTCTCACTCACACTATAAAAGCCAAGTATGGACCGAGGATTGAGGACTTTATACAGCGATCGGCGCTCTTTATCTACATTGTAGTGCTGCTGATGTTCTCGGTCCGTGGCTGTGGGATCAATCAGCTGATGATCTCACGAGATCCTACACTACCACCGATACAACCTGTCACACACAATGAATGGAGCCAACTAACTCTCTATACCACAATACTACGAAACGGGCGAGCAACAGCTCCAGGTGAACCAACCAACAACACTACCAGAGTTAAAGCTTCACGCGTATATAGAAAGCTGCTCGCTTACCTGCTGACTACACTTCTCCTTGCCGGCGACGTGCAGCCAAATCCGGGACCCGTCTCTGTACAAGATCTGCTGCCTCCAGCCAGGACGCTCGCCGATCAAGGTAGTATGGGTCAACAGGTACATTCACGCGGAAACCCGGCGATCACAAAACACTTCAATATTGGTCTCTTCCAAACTGTTCAGCACTCCAAAATCATTTGGGACCCACGCGCAAAACCGAAAGGTCTCCTTGGAGGTCACCTGAACATTCGTAGCGCGGGGGCGAAAACTGAACAACTTGAAAAACTGTTTAGCGGCTCAAATTTGGACTTCCTCTGCCTGTCGGAGACATGGCTAACCAAATCATCGCCTGTAGCTTCTTACACAATGCCTGGCTACAATGTCTTCAGAAAAGACAGAAACAAAGGAAGAGGCGGCGGGCTGCTTAAGTACGTGAGAGATGACATTAGATGCGAACAAATCGATTTAACATGCGTAAATGAAATTGAATGTATCGCTATCAATATCAGCCTGTCCCAGCAGATGACATTCAATGTGATAGGCGTGTATAGACCACCGTCATCTGACGTCACGTTTTATGAGCATTTTAAGAACCTGCTCAATAAATTGGATTTAAAGAAAGAATGTATAGTTCTTGGCGATTTTAATTTAAACTGGGCTGAAAAAGCAACTAGAAAGAGGCTAAAAGCACTTACAAATCAATTTGAACTGACTCAACTAATAGATGGTCCCACAAGAATAACAAATGTCTCCAAAACACAAATTGATCTCATTTTTAGTAATAAACCGGAGAGAATTATTAAATCTTATAATCTTCTCACTGGTTTGTCAGATCACAATATGACTCTCACTGCAAGAAAATTAACAAAAAATAGGTTTATTTACCAACAAGAGACAATTAAACACTCCTGTGGAATGAGGAAACAAGACATGAATGCATTTAGGGAAGAACTAAGTCAAACTGATTGGAGAGATGTTTTACTCACAGATGATATAGAGGCCTCTTGTGAGTCCTTTATAGGTACAGTAAACAGGATTAAAGAAAAATACATAAAAACCTTTAAAAATGGACAGCGTAAGAGTAATCTACCCTGGTTTAATGACCACTTGTGGAACTTGATGAAAAAACGTGATTTTGCCTTGAAAGTAGCACTGAAGTCTAAATCACTTAATGATAGATGCATTTTTACAAGCCTCCGCAATAAAGTGGTGAATGAATTAAGGAAAGCAAAGGCAAATTTTTTTATGAATATTATTAAAGAAGGAAAAGGAAATAGTAAACTGATATGGAGGAACATAAATAAACTAACAAAGAGAGACAGCAAGCTAAACCAGGGAAAGGGACATGAACTGAGAATCCAGGGGAATTTAACTAATGATCCTAATGAAATTGCCTCTACATTTAATACTTATTTTACTGCGTCAGTGCAAAATTTATCAGACACATTTGGTCCAAGAATTAAAGACTTAGCAGCACCAAATTTTACTAAACCGATTTTTAAGATAACTGAAGTTCCTGAAAGTAAGGTTTTTAAGATCTTAAGCACTTTAAAGTCCTCAAAGGCAAAAGATACGTTAATGTGGGACTCAACATTTCTAAAAACCAATATTCACTCCCTCAGCACCCCCATTACACATCTAGTTAATCTGTCTATAAAACAGTCCATTTTCCCAGTATTTTGCCTGTGGTATCAAAAATTGCAGAAAAAGCGATAACTGAACAACTAACTGTCTTTCTAAATTCTGGACAAGCCCTTTTACATCCCATGCAATTTGGCTTTAGAAAAAACCATTCAACTGAAATGGCTACCTGTTATTTTATTGAAAAAATTAAATCAAAACTAGACAGTGGGAGTGCTGTGGGAGCTGTTTTTTTAGACTTGAAAAAAGCATTTGATACAGTAAACCATAATGTTCTTCTTTCAAAACTGTCAAATTTCAACTTTTCTGATGATGTAATGAAATGGATGGAATCCTATCTCACTATGAGAAAACAATGCACCAGAGTTGGGAATAAGACGTCATCATTCATTGACTGCTCTGTTGGTGTTCCACAAGGCTCAATTTTAGGCCCTTTATTATTTAGTCTATATGTTAACGACCTACCACTTGCATGTCCTGAAGTCGAAACACAAATGTACGCGGATGACACGGTCATCCTGGCATATGGAAGAGACAGATATGAAGTAGCAGCCAAATTAACAGTAGCGATGGCCAAAATTTCCACCTGGCTTTCAAGGTCCTGTCTGACACTAAACATCAGTAAAACTGCATGTATGTACTTTTACATAAGAAAAAATGGAAACCAGCCAGATATCCTTGTAAATGGGGAAAAGATCCAGATTGTTTCACATTTTAAATATTTGGGGATTACTGTTGATTCACAGCTGTCCTTCAAGAAACACATAAAGCAAGTGTGTAACACTGTTAAATTTAACTTAAGAAACTTTAGACACATCCAAAATCAGCTCCCCTTAGATGCCGCCAAACTATATATGCACTTAATGATTTTCTCACATATTGCATACTGCATCACAAGCTGGTCACAATCTGGAAAAACAACACTCACTCAATTGCAAACACTTTATAAGCAAACTCTTAAGGTACTAGACAAAAAGCCATCAAGTTATCATCATTGTAATATTGTCCAAAAGCATAAACTTCTGACCTTTGATAATTTTGTATTCCTTGCCAAAGTTAGTTTACTGTACAAAATAGTACATGATCTGGCTGCTCCTCCATTAAAGGAGTTCATATCACTGCGCCCAGACAATAGAAGAACAACCAGGACGACCAGCAGAGCTCACTGTGTAGTACAGCACAGACGTACTGAGTTTGGCAGATCAGCTTTTTCTGTCAAAGCCACTAATTATTGGAACTCAGTACAAAGCGAGATCAGAGAGATAAGCACCCTCACTGGTTTTAAATCTAAGATAAAATCATGGCTTAAATCAACCCAATCATGCACTCATCAACCATAAATTCTATTGGTTCATAATCCACTGATTTGTAATTTTAACATTGTGATTTTATTGCTGTGTGAAACTGTTATTGTTGCTGTCTGATTGTTATTGTTTGTTGTCCCGTTGTTGTTTGAGAAGGCTGTTTCAGTGACAGTATTCTAATATTTGTTGTATTCTTATGTATGTATTTACTTATCTTGGACAAAACACTACCCAGTATTGTCTGGGTGGTGTTTTGTCTTAATACTCAGTGTTTATTGTTCCTGCTCAGGGACTACAGATGAAAATTAGCTGGTAGCTAACTCTGGCATGGCTGAGAGCTATGCATTGTCCCTGTTAAATAAACAAATAAATAAATAAATAAAATAAAATTAATTGTGGATTTTACAGGAAGCCAATGAAGTGAAGTTAATACAGGAGTAATATGATCTCTCTTGCTAATTCCAGTCAGTACTCTCGCTGCAGCATTTTGGATCAGCTGGAGGCTTTTTAGAGAGTAATTGGACATCCTGACAATAGGGAATTACAGTAGTCCAGCCTAGAAGTAACAAAAGCATGGACTAATTTTTCAGCATCACTCTGCGGCAGAATGTTCCTAATCTTACTGATATTGCGCAGGTGAAAGAAGGCGGTCCTAAAGACTTGTTTTATATGTGAATTAAAGGACAAATCCTGATTAAAAATAACTCCAAGGTTTCTCACGGTCGTGCTGGAGGCTAAATTAATGCCATCCAGAGTAACTACATGATTAGATAAACTGTTTCTGAGGTGTTTGGGGCCAAACAAAAATAACCTCAGTTTTGTCTGAATTCAGAAGAAGAAAGTTACAGGTCATCCAGGCCTTTATGTCTTTAAGACATGCCTGAAGTATTGCTAACTGATCTGCTTCCTCTGGCTTCATAGATAAATATAGCTGGGTATCATCCGCATAGCAATGGAAATTTATTCCATGCTTCCTGATAATATTGCTTTGGGGAAGCATGTATAAGGTGAACCCTGAGGAACCCTGTGGAACTCCATGACTTACTCTGGTATATATGGAGGGATCATCATTAACATGAACAAACTGGTATCTGTCTGATAGATATGATTTAAACCAGCCTAGTGCTCTTCCTTTAATCCCAATAACATGTTCCAATCTTTCTAATAGGATACTATGATCAATAGTGTCAAATGCAGCACTAAGATCGAGCAGGACAAGTATAGAGACGAGTCCATTATCTGATGCTATGAGAAGGTCGTTGGTAACTTTCACCAGTGCTGTTTCTGTGCTATGATGAACTCTAAATCCTGACTGAAACACTTCAAACAAACCGTTCCTGTGTAGATGGTCACACAACTGAGTTGCAACAGTCTTTTCAAGAATTTTGGAATTAAAGGGGAAATTGGATATAGGTCTATAGTTTGCCAAAATGTCAGAGTCCAGAGAAGACTTTTTAAGTAAAGGTTTGATAACTGCAACCTTAAAAGCCTGTGGAACTTTATCTGGTCTAATATGCTAGTGCCAATCAAAGGCAAAACATCTTTAAGAAGTCTGGTCGGGATAGGATCCAAAAGACATGTTGATGATTTAGATTTAGACACTACTGAAGTCAATTCAGCAAGATCTATAGGAGAGAAACAGTCTAACGACAAATCAGGACTGGCAGACATTTCTAAAGATGCTGTTCTAGACACACCTACATCATTAACAGTTGTAGGCAGGATAAGATGGATTCTATCTCTAATGTCTACTATTTTGTTGGTAAATAAGCTCATAAAGTCATTACTAGTGAGAGCTAGAGGGATGCATGGTTCAACAGAGCTATGGCTCTTTGTCAGCCTGGCTACAGTGCTGAAAAGAAACCTAGGGTTGTTCTTCTTTTCCTCTATTAATGATGAGTAATAGGCAGTTCTTGCCTTACAAAGGGCTTTTTTATACGTTATAAAGCTGTCTTTCCAGGCTAGGCGGAATTCCTCTAAATTAGATAACCATTTCCTTTCCAGCTTTCGTAATATCTGCTTTAAAGTACGTATTTGTGAATCGTACCATGGAGCTAGCTTCCTCTGATTACTGACCTTCTTTTTCAAAGGGGCAACAGAGTCAAGGGTTGAGCGTAATGAAGCAGCAGTACTATCAACTAGATAGTCTATATCTGCTGGAGTAAAGTTTAGGCCATTGCCCTCTGTAAAACTGGCACATGGCAACAGAAATAATAAAGATGGAATAGCTTCCTTATATTTGATAACAGCATTATCAGACAAATATCTACAGTAGTTAATTTTTTCCCAGATGCTGTGCAGTTCATTATTGTAAATTCAAATGTTACCAAAGAATGATCAGATAAAACAGGGTCCTGAGGGAATACTGTCAAATATTCAGCTTCTATGCCATAGGTCAGTACAAGATCAAGGGTGTGATTAAAACATTGAGTTGGTCTTCCAATTTGGATGTGAGAGGCTGAGGATAAGGCTTTCAAATGTGCTATATTTTGGCTTAGGTCTAGGATTAATTAGTAAACTTGAGTGGTAGATTGCTGCCACTCCTCCTCCTCGGCCTGTGCCTCGAGGAATGTGATAATTAATATGACTAGCAGGGGTTGACTCATTTAGACTGACATACTCTTGCTCCTGCAGCCAGGTCTCAGTCAGACAGAATAAATCAATCTGCTGATCCATTATCAAATCATTTACTAACAGAGATTTAGACAAGAGAGATCTAATGTTTAATAGCCCACATCTAATTGTGGTGTTTTTAGGTTCAGATACTTTTGTAGTATTAATTTTTTTGAGGTTTTTATGAATAACGCTTCTTGCATTTTTTTGTTTATACACTTTTTGTTGACGGGGAGCAGACACAGTCTCTATAGGATAAAGGGAATTGTTGGAATGGTAGAAATAGAAAGAATCATGGGAGGATGACAGCTCTAGAGAAACTGCAGAGGAGCGTTTAGGACTGTAACTCTGCCTCCTGGTCTCAACTCTGGGTTGTCATGACTTTGGTTGTCTAATAAAATCTGTCATATTTCTAGACCTGTTGGTCGCTGTGCTCCGTGATGGTCCTAATACCTTTCCACATGTTGTGTGGGTTGTTGTCATTGAAGTGCTCCTCAATGCGCTGCTTGTACCTGTGTTTTGCCACCTGGATGCCCTTTTTCAGATCTTTCCGGGCCCTACTGTAAGCCAGCCTATCTCCTGATCTATAGGCTGCATCCCGGGCTTTTAGCAGGGTCCGCACTGTGCTGTCCACCCATGGCTTCTGGTTAGGAAAAAACGTAATTGTCTTTGTGGGTAGGACAGCATCAGTGCAAAAGTGAACATAGGACAGCACAGATGACGTGTATTCCTCAAGATTCGCGTCTGCTTTGAACACTCCCCAGTCTGTGTGCTCAAAACAGTCCTGTAAGGCTGAGGAAGCCTCCTCAGTCCAAACCTGGATGGTTCTGGTGGTGGGTTTGGCCCTGCAGATCAGAGGTTTGTAGGCAGGGATGAGCTCCATAGAGATGTGGCCTGACATGCCAAAGTGAGGAGCTGCAACAGCCTTGTATGCTCCGGGGATGTTACAGTAAACCTGGTCCAGTATATTGTAGTCTCTGGTGAATGAATTTGTGGAATTTGGGGAGAACAGCTTTTAGTTCCGCATGGTTAAAGTCCCCAGCCACGATCACAGCCGCCTCTGGATTAGCGTTCATTTGGCTGCTAATCAGGCAGTACAGCTCCTCCAGCGCTAACTTAGCATTAGCCCGTGGTGGTATGTAGGTATGTAGGCCGCTACAATCATGACAGAGGTGAGTTCTCTAACCAGTTTAAACGGTCTGCACTTCACTGCCAGATATTCCAAATCGGGGGAGCAGAAAGTTCCGATTATGTTCGTTGCTGTACACCACGAGTTGTGAATGTACAGTGCCAAACCTCCGCCTTTGGTCTTGCCTGAAGCTGCAGTCCTGTCGGCCTGGAACAGAGAGCGCCCCGCTAGCTCCACCGCTACATCGGGGATGTTGTTATCCAGCCAGGTCTCGGTGAAGATCGCTACACAGCTGTCAATCTTACGTGAGACAATCCTCAGTCGAATCTCGTCCAGTATGTTGACGAGTGACCTAGCGTTGGCGAGGAGGAGACTGGGCAGAGCCGGTCTGTGTGGTTTAGCATGTAGCCTAGCACGCAGCCCGCTCCGCTTGCCCCGCTTTTGTTTACGTTGTCTCCTCTGTCTCCTGGGCCACTGAGGGTAAAAGTTTTTCAACAACATTTTCTGCCCTGTATCTGTTGCAGTGTATATCATATTGTAATGAGCTGACTTGTTAATAATGTGGGGGTTGTTTTCGGCTGGGGGTTGGAGGGGTGGTGGTCCTTGTTCTTTTTTTTTTTCTTTGACTAATGTTTTTGACCAGGTTGTGGGAAGCTTATGGGCCATTTTAGGGGAAATAGCATAAACTATTAAGGTCTTTATAAAAGTCCATGATGGAGTCCCCCACACCCCCACCCCTTCCCTCTCCAAACCCTCCTACCCACCCCCACTCCCCACTACCACCTTCACTACCTGCACACAACCTACTTCTTCCCCATCCTCCCCTGTCTCCCAGGGTTCCCTGATTATGGGTTGTATTCCGCGGCCGGGACCAGCGTTGATGTGCGGGGAGGAACGCCGTACTCCCTGGCTGACTATAGCTCCATGGGTGCCCAGGCAGCTGCTCAAATCCGGCCCAGTGAGCATGTCAGTTCGGCCTGCAACTCTCCCTCTACCCTCCAGCACCACCTTCATAGCCTGGACCCTTTTAAGAGCCCAGGTGTGTATGTCTTTCTTACTCCCCACTCATGTATGCAGACCCACATACAACAGGAATTTGAGATGGATATGTGAAGAGTCGGGAGATTAATAATACAGCAGTGAAGTGTGACACTGTGTGGCAGTACTGGCAATTTGTGTTGACAGCAGTGCATGCTTTTTGTAGCATTACCACTGGAGAATTGTTCATTTGATATCTGTTTTGTCATTATCGTTTGTTTTCACAGAGAATTTGGGGTATTTATTATTTATAGTACATTTCTTGTATCATGCATTTTTTGTTTTGCAAGTTAGACTAAATGAAGACACAGTAGTGATCTGCCAGGTGAGCCACAGAATGCTGATTATTGGAGGCTTTGATTTGAGGTAACAGTCTACTGTATTATCTTGAGACATGTTTTTATTCAGCCTAAGAGCAGATGAAAATTTTACTAATTTAACATATTGTATACTTGTAGTGCAGTGTGTGCATTGAATGTTTTCCTGTGTAGCTCCAAATTAAGTCAGTGTTTTAGTATCTACTATTATAATGTTATTATGGTGAGAATGTTCATCCCAGTCATAATTTGAGAGGGCTTTATCATTTCCTACACAGGATGAGCTCATAGTGTTGCTTTTGTTCTCCTCCCAATATCAGCTGATGCAACATAGGAGCTTTTCATATTTTCTCTCTCCCTAACACATACTGTATGTCCTATATTGTACCACTCCTGTGACTTTAGCCAGGAAACACATTCTGGGTGGTAGTCTGCAGTTCCTCTCTTCTTCAGTTTTATACCCCTCATGTTGAGGTGACTCCATGGAATGGCTCACCCCTGCCATATTTTAGCACACATTACCCATGGTACCCTGTGCAATTTCCTGCCTGTTAGGCAGCAGCCTAGGTCCAATACCCCAAGCACATTGAAGAGGATAATCATCATCATATATTTAAAGGAGGCTGGAGAAGGAGCAGGGGGAGTTATGGAGTGGACGGGAATATGGGTGTGGTGAGTGTGGAGACTGCCTGTACAATTTCTGCCAAGGCTTCAAAACTGCCTGGCAGTCATATCTGCCAGTGAGAGACTGAAGGTGAGGAGTTTTTTTCTCCATTTTTTTTTCACAAAATGGCCAACTAAAACAGTAGAACTATCTTCAGTATGGCCCTGATCTTTGTTGTTTTTCCTGTAGTTATGTTATATTGTAGGTCAACAAATCACGCAGAAAATAGTATCATTAATGTCTTAGTCTGTCCCTCTGACTTCCCTATCCTGTCTGTGACACCCTGTATATCAGTAGGAACAACTGACACACGAGTTAAAAAAAAGTTATCTTTCAGTGTGACCCATGAACAAACAGGTATTCTGATTAATGATACTGATGTTAGGCTAAAGATTAATGTTCTTGACATTTAATTAGATTAAAAACATTTTACACACAATTAGAATACAGCATGTCGCTCTTAATTTTCCTTCAGGCACATGTTTGGTCCACCTTCAAAATGTGCCTGTAGCTTGTAGCGTGTTGAATAAATGTAGGCACTAGGAAGTTTAAACATTCAAGTGGAAAGGTGACTGAGGTTGTCCAAATTGATGCTTTGTTGTGATTGTTCCACTGGAGGAAAGAGCTAATGCTCAACAATTAGAACCTCTGGTACATTTGCCACGGTGCCCATTAGCACAGAGAGGAATGCAACTGCTTCCCATGAACATGCATAGATTTCTTTGTTTTCTTCGCACTGCAAAGTTAAACCCTGAAAACATTCCAAGCATGAAGATTATGTGAAAGCAAGTTCCTTTGTGTGCAAGGTCATAGTCAACCTTCATCTCTTTAGTTCCAGTTGCATTATAGTTTCTATTGCTGATCTGTCTCCTGTCTCTTCCTCAACAGGAACCCACCCAACTCAGCCCGGAACCTTTCCTGGTGCCAACAGTCCTGGTCCTGTAGCTGACTTCTACGGTACCTCCAATCAGGACTCTGGTGTGCGCAACTATATCAGTACCACCAGCCCTCAGCCAGGCTCTGACTTCAGCCACGGCATTGCTGTGAGTGTATCTATTTTTTTCATCATCATCATCCACTGCATCAGTATCTCCACTAACGTTTTGTGGCTAAACTCATTACTCACCCTCTTGTTCTCCCTATTTTATCACAAAGAAAAATGTGAAATAGAAAAAAATAAACTGAAATACAGATCATTTGGATCATCCACCTCATGAATTTGTAATTTTGTCATACTTTGTGCAATCACTTTCGCTTTGGCTTTAAAATACATGATTACTTTTTAGTAGTCTACTAACATCTCACCACGAATTGTCTTTAGTTTATACAAAGTTTGAGGTATAATGTTAGTTTCCCTTTGTATTTCTTTGTCAACATTTCTTGTTTGTGCAAACTGTGACTTCTCTGTCCTGCAGACCTGTGTCAGAAATTGCCAATACAAATGGCCCTTCTATCCTTCTTATAAGAAGTATTTCTCAAACTGTGCCTACTATTATGGAATGTCAGTATTATAAGTTAAAATCAGTCTTATGAGAAAATGACATGCACATCATCTGTTAAAAACAATCAGTTAAAATAGGTATCAGTTAAAATATTTGAAAAAGTCCTTTATAAATCACTGTAATGAAAAGGTTTATACAGGCCCTTCATGCTCTTTGGCTGATAGCTTATGCTATCAGCCAAAGCTGCTTGTGAACTTCTAGGTATAACTTGGTGGGCAAATGAAAGCTAGACAACCAATATACTATACTAATATGTAGTAATATAGTCTACATCAGTGGAAAATAGGAAATACAATCTAATCAATACTGACTGTTCTGTTTAGGAAAACCTGACAAGTATCTAGTTGGCCCATTTTGCTTTTTTGGATTTATATTGCATTGCAGCTCCAAGATGAAAGCCAGCCAGTCACTTGATTTGAATGCATCGATGTCAGATCATCATGTCTGAGCTCAGGTAACATGATGGCTCAGTGCACACAACAAAAGAAAGATTGAGGGTTTTTATGTTCTTACCGGAAGCCCTCCTCTGGTGCCACCGTGTAAACATACCGGTCTGATGAGTTGGAAACTCTAAATAATGCACAGGGGTGAATATGTTTGTGTGTCCATTTTGTTGCCCATGCAGGACTGGGGATCACCTAAACATTGTGTTTCTAGTACATAAAAGCAGCATGGCATGGTGTGTCCCATTTAAAAGGCTTCTCCATATGCAGCTGGTAAACGAATCCTTTGGATTTGGAAGACACAACTAGTGTTTCCTTGCCAGCCCTCATTTCACTGGTCAGTCGTACCATTGTGAGCAATTTGGCAATCATTATGTTACCACATTGTAATCACCAGGAGTTCATCAATCATTGAAAAGCTTCAACTTGACCAATGAGAAGCCACTCCAAAGTAGAGCAGGTTTGGAACAAAGACTATATTTTTAACAGCCTTGAAATGTTGTCAGTGGCAGTCTTACAAATGCACTGTTGCCCATAAAGTTGGAATAAAATATGTTTTACCTCTTCTCATGAAATGATTATCACAATGTGATTTATTCCTGATAGAAAAAGTGTGTATCTTCTCAAAACTTTATTGATCAGTCTTTTCCAATGTGATTACTGATGTGTATAAATAGGAATAAAAAGAAGCATATGTCTGAAAACTAAATTAATCCAACTTTATGGGCAACAGTGTAAATGCAAGTTATATGGACAGGTTTACCTATAACCAGATGCACTGCTTCGTTGCTGGCTGTTATGTGTGTGTGTGAAGCATTACATGCTGTATTGTAAACCCCAGATATCATGAAACCTGTTCCAGGTAATTACTGGTATTTGCACTTTGTCAGCACCTGGCTGGTATTAGGCTGAGGACATTTTTGGTTTAGCTGGTTGTCAAGAAATACCAAAATGAAACAGAGATGGTAATGTTCCGCTGAGCGTTGAGAGGGCCCGCCATCATGGGTTATACTCTTTTGTGGGCCCAGCCCATGAAGTGTGACACAGAATATATATGCGGCAGCTCTGCGATGGAGCTGTCACATACATATTCAGGGTGTACACTGATGAATGGATGGATGGATCATTTTCTTAAAATTAAAAGATAAGGCTGGTGTTATTTTATATTTTCCTTTCTGATGAGCCCTGTGTAAAGACCAAAACCAACAATGTCTTAATCGGTCTCTGAATACTTTCTGGTTTCCCTACGCTATCTGTGGCCCTGAGCCCAAAGTGCAACACTGTAATTTCCTGAAACAAGAAGTAACAGTTGATGTTTTTAGCAAACATTACTCAAACAACAGGAAACCATGCATTTGTTGGGGACTCTAGTAGGTATTTCTGACAGGAGTGTATGTGTGTATATGTGTGGGAGTCAAAATAACTCAAAACTACCGGGTGTGTTCATTAGTAATGAAGGAACATGTCATGCAGTGCAACTGTGTGGCTCACTGATGTGTTTTTTTTTTTTTTTTATCATTTCTGGACAAAAGTGTAGTTCAATGGCACAGAGGAATCAGATATATCAGGCTTTGTTCTACATGTAAGTAGAATACATCATGTTGGTTTTAATTTTGTAAGGGACTTGATGACAGAAAGAAAAATATAGAATTACCAGCCTAACTAGGACTTGAAAACACATAAAGTCCTCCCCACCCATCTTTGGTGATAACTGCACACCACTGTACATCTGTGCATAATTACACTTTTGCATCTCCTGTGATCTTATTTGATTAATGAGTGGTAGCATGAATGTGATGAGCCTAACAAACTCCTAAGCTCTAAGTCTAAATTTCCCCAGGGTAAATTATAGAACCTACAGAAACAAAGCCACTGAGCTGTAATCTGCATTGTTTGTACACATGTTGATCTGTGGATCTGAAAGATCAGCGTGACACTCAAATTAATTTAAGAGACGATGGCCTTTAAAAAATCCTGCTGTCAAGGCATCTTGATTTGAAGTTTTGGAGATTGTCCAGATTCTCCAACTTTTTTTTACTAGCTACCATGTGTTAAGGCTGTACTTGGACCTGAATCCAAATGCACGACTCGAAGACAAAGTACCAAAATAAACAATAATTTATTACAAAGTACAACTGAAAATCACTCAAAGAGGCAACAAGATAACGTGAGAAAAAATCACTCTTACGAGGACAAAAGGCACAATGACTAAACAAAGTAACAAAGGAAAATCTAGCAATGAAAACAGTATCTCTAACAAGGAAAAGTAACAAAATACAAAACCTGGCTTGACAAGGGAATGGTAGCATGGGCAAAAAACGCTGGCTCGCTGACATAAAGACAAGACGAACTGGCACAGGACAAGGGGAGGTGCAGACTACATATAGACACCAGGTAAGGGGAAACAGGTGGAAACAATTAGGGCGGGCAAAACAATCACACAGGCGGGAAACAAGAGGAAGGGTAAGCCACCTGAAACAAAAGGAGAATACATTTCAAAATAAAAGCAAAACCCACGAGACAACATGAACACAGGACAAAACGACATTATTTCCTGACTATGACACCATGTCTGGCTAATAATAGGTCATGCTGAGGGACACAAGTTTTATCCAGCCAAGGCCTTACACTGGCACAGTATGTCTGAGGATTATTCAGTAAGTAATTTTTTGATAAAAGATAGTTCATTACTTTTTTCCTTTTTTACCGAGAAATGCAAATTGACAGAGTTACTAATTTTACATTTTAGGGTCCATTGATTGCGACAGCTTTTACAAATGGATACCACTGAAACCTAACAGATGACTGGTTGCCATTTCATTTGAGGTATTATATGACATCTCTATATTACAACCATATCTTCCCATACAAATAAATTGTTCTTGTATGCCCCTTACACATCTTGCATT